>NC_056528.1:525251-550568 GCF_019175285.1 Sceloporus undulatus | reverse complement strand
TCATCCCCGGCCAAACCAACGAGAATGGTGATGCCATTAAGCGACCCACAGTTGCTCTTGGCTTGTCATTCCACGCACAGAGAAACATACCTTCCTATGTGTCAATTTAGACAGAAACCTAGTCAAAGGGCTGTTCTCAAATCAAAGCAAATAGGATGGAATCGAAACAGAATGGAAGGTGAGCACCTGGCCTTAAACAACTGGGAGGGAAGGGAAAAGGCTAAAGAGCAAGACGCACAAACCCCAGGTTTTGCAAGCTGCCGCGACATATGATTAATCTTACAAAGTCATGGTCTCCTAATTGAGCCGGAGATTGCCTCAGCCCAAAAGGCCTTTGCTCTCCATTAACTCTTTAAGACGGAGAGAAAAGGAAGCGGCAAACCTTAGTTCTTGGTTTGTTGGCTGTTTGTGTCACTTCTGTGCAGCCTTTCTCCCCAAAAAGGGCCAGGATTGCACACTTTGTTTCCATCTGTGCCATTTGGAAGGGTATGAGACACCCCTAGCTAACCTAACCCAGGATAGGAAGATGTGCTGGGCTCCAGTTCCCAACTTACTCCAAAGGGAAGGACGCTGGGAGCTGCAGTCCAGGAGCCCCTGAAAGTCTGCAGGTTTTGTTTATAGAGGCTGAGGCAGCCAAAAGACAGGGAAAGGGCTTTGCAAGACAGAGGATGTTGCATAGAGAGAGGGTTTGTGGCAGTGTTTTTGGCCAAGGTCTCCAAGAGGAAGGATCTCCTTCTGGGATGGATGTCCTCTTTACCTCCCTGGAGCCACGAGCTAAGAATAGCAGCCTGGGAGGGAAGAAAGGGAGCCTCTCCAAAAAGAGAGACTGCTCCAGTCTCCCTTGCCCTTTGGGAGACTGGTGCCATCCTTGCCTGGCATGATGGTGGCAGCCCTCCTTGGACCGTGGCTTCGTACCCGGGTCCCTTGGCACCATCCTCTCGTCGGGTGACCAGAAGGTCCCCAAAAGGAGGTTTTAAAAAACAGATGCCATTGATTGATGAAGTTTAAACAAGGCAAAAAAGCAAGGAGAGGCCAAGGAAGACAGAGGGCCTTTTCTCTCTTCCATCAGATCCAGGTAAAGCAGGAAAACCACTCTCCAGGTCCCTGTCCAGAGCCAATCAAAGCCTCTCCTTCAGCAAAATGGAGAGCTAGGAAGGGATGGCCAAGGTCTGCACTGCAGAATAAGGCACTTTGGTGCCCTTTGGGGCACCGCAGCCATCCTGGCAATCCTGGGGCTTGCGATGTTGCAAGGTCTTTTACGAACAGCAAAGTTAGCATGTGCTTAAACAAGGATGTAAATGGACTGGGTCGGGAGGGAGTATAGGCCTCTTACAATTAGGTTTATGTCTATTATATACAAATTAACTATTGGAGAAAGGAAAGAGGACTGCAAATCCAGGGCTCTGCAGGATGGAGCCAGGGCAGCTCAAGTGGCATCAAACCACATTGTTTTTTTACAGTGCTCACACTATTATTATTTGGAACGAAATCCAGGTTTCCGTACGGTTCTGAAAAGCGGCCTTTTGGACGGATCCCAGAATCCCCTGGCAGGCATGCAGAGGATCCTGGGAGGTTTTCCCAACCTCTGGTGAGGGTCCTGACACTTTCTCAGGTGGGATCCGTGGCTTTTCTCGCCTTTTGGGCAGCATGCTACTCCTTTTGGCCCAGCACCAACCGTTTCCCAGAAAGAGCCCTTCTTCTCAAAGGGAAAGAAACCACAACCACCTTGGTATTTAAATGCCCAGCATTTCCCAATCGACCCTGGCATATTTTAAGGTTCCCAAAGGGACCGAGGAGCCACAATCTGCCGCCAACCCTTGCAAGTATGTTCTTGCCCAAAGGATGCCCAAAACCCCCTTTTATTGCCAGAGAACTGCGGGCTTCTTCGGATTAGAGGCAACTGTGGCACAGACCCATTCTCTCCAACGCACTTCACAAACTTAAACATATTTGCTTTAAATCATCTGTTGGTCTTTATTTTACAGCTTGGAAAAAAGAATGCCCAGAAATAGGTCATGTTCGGATGCAATGGGATGCAGGGAATGAAGGGATGGAGAGGCTGGAAGACTTCATCAGGACCAGGAAAGGTATATATTGCATCACTTCGTACAGATGACTGTAGAGCTGTTTGAAATTGGAATAGGTTCACCCAGGTTTGAAGGTCTTTGAACACAGTTGGAAAGGCAACTTTCAGAAGGGCTTCTGTGTATTCCTGCATGGCATTAGTGAGATATGCCTCCAACTCTTAGGATGCTATGATTCTGGAAATTGGAGGTCTGTCTCCATGATCTAGATCATGGTCCCCAAAATCCTTTAAGACATTTTGGACTCCATCTCCCAGAGCCTCAGCCACGGTGGCCGATAGTCTGGGATTCTGGGAGCTGAAGTCCAAAACATCCCTTAAAGAGCACAGTTTGGGATAAATGGATACAGCCACAGATCATGGACCCAAACCACCGGAGCTGTTGGTGAGGAACCATGGGACTTGCAGTCGACAACATCTGGACGGCCCCATTTCTCCATCCTTCTCTCTGTCCCTCTACACCCCCCCTCAAATAATAATAATATTATTTAATGACTCCAACTATTTGGCTGGAAATGTCCAAATTCACCCTCTTGTCCAGGGTTGAGAATAAGGTAAACGGACACTCATCTCAAGGGAACACTTGTCTTAACTTTATTTATCTCTGTTTGAATAAATATTTCTAGGGACCCTTTTTGAAGGAGAACGAAAGCCGACAAAGTCCTTGTGCTTCATGATTTATTACATTATAATCTAAAAGCCCAACGTGTTTCGGACTTCCAGCCCAAAAGAGGGAACGGACACTACATCGTACGCGGACTCCCGGGTTGGAGACACATTTGGCCCATGTCAGCTAAGGAAACGGACTCCGTATCCCATCCTCCTGCTCTGCATTAGGAACGCTGAGCCTTGTGCGTAAAGTGGATGGGAGTGGCCAAAAGACATGCCGCGACGGGGCTGGCGAAGAACAAGGCGCAGTTCCCCTCTAATTAAACGTGGCTGCGATCCAGGCTTCCTTTCCCACCATCCGACTGTATTTAAGATAAGGTTATTATCTATCAGAGGAAAGGTGGGGGATGGCCAGGGAGGGCCTCTCTTTCGAGACCCTCCTCGAGCCAAAGACCCATTTGTGCCAAGATCCGACCTTTGCATCAAGGGAAGCAAACTGTAAACAACTTCCTATTGCAATCTGTGTCTATTGCAATTGGAGCCGGTGGAAATTGTGGGGGCATCTCCAAAGGGGAAAAGGGGGAGCGCAAAGCCTCTAAAGCGCAAGGGAGAGAGGGTCCCGGCCCTTCCCTGATGAGAACATGGAGCTTCCTTCTCTCATTATCTCCATTAGTCTGTTTATGCCGACTTTGGCGTGTTTTCCCCCGCCGCTTGCGGTCGAGGCGACGTCAGGGAGGCCACCCGGGCTGCCTCTCCCCAATGGGGCTTTGGGTTCCCAAACCTCTGATCCCAGCTATTATTGCCCCACAAACCATAACAGTCATCATGCGCTTCCGCTTCCGTCCTTGACGCTGGAACGGCATCCGTCTGGAATTATATATTATGCTTCTGTGGCTTCTCTAAGAGCAGCCCACCCACTTAAAAAGGCCAAATAACCACCACTAAGTTTTGTTTGGTCCCAGTTTGCACACGGGTTTCCAGTCTGGGAAAAGACTGGAACACAAAGGGAGCCGGGCCTCCTATTTAGGGCAATAGCCAGGCAGAGGCCCTTGCAAGGCCAGGAAGGGGTGGGAAGGGGCCTTTTCCGCTCCTAGGATCTGAGAGTTGGAAGGTCATCCCAAGGGTCTCTCCCAACACTCAGCCTCTCTTACAGGAACACACCAACGAAAGCAAGGGCCATCATCCCATCTCTGCCAAAAGATCTCCAAGTGCGGTTTGGTTTCCTTTGCGCAGTGCCACTGTGTTGTGGGGTCTTAGGGCAGTGCCACTACATTGTGGTGTCTCTAGTGCGTACAACTACTGGTTTTGGTGACCTTAGTGCAGTGCCACTACACATGCTTAATGTACAATGGCACTGCAATTGCGGTATTTTAATACAGTGCCACTGTGGTGTGGGGGTCCTTAATGCAAAATGCAACTCCCTTTGGGGACCTTAGTTCAGTGCCACTATTTTGTGGTGTTCTTAATGCACAATGCCACTGTGTTGCGGGATCCATAGTGCAGCCCCACTAAGTTCTGGTGTCTGTAGTGTAGTACAACTGTGTTTTGGTGGCACTGTGACACTACGCTGTGGTGTCCTTGGTGCAGTTCTGCTGCGTTGCAGGGTCCCTTTTGCATTGGGGGTCTTCATGGCAAGGATCTTACGCCATGATGGCGTTTGCATTCTGCTGATGCTTACCTGCTCCATTGAGTACTGAGGCCGTAAAAGCATCAAACCACCCGAACACCCACTTCCAAAGTAAAAACCCCAGTTGGACTGTCCCTTTGTAGTTTCCTTGCACTTCCGCCTTCGGAGGGGAGCGCAGCACATACGTTTCCTCTGGGGACGAGAAGAACTTGGACCACCGTTTCCATCACTCTGTTCTCCTCCTCTTGCTTTGGTCCATTAAGTCTGTCCTTCCAACAGGGTCCCTGGATTTGGCATTCCTTCCGTAGTGCCAACATCTTTTCCAATTAAGGAGTATATTATTACTTTCCGACGGAAGCGCTGGTGAGCAAGGGCTCTCAGGACGCGCAGCCAGGGCCGGTTGTGTGTTTTGGGCTCAGAACGCTGCCAGGTCCATCCAGAAAGATAATAAACAAGGTGTTTTCTCTCCCACTTGGTTCCTTTGCAGCTCTCTCCTGCAAACGAGCTGATGTCAGATCCAAAGGAGCCAGACCTACAAGGAACTCTATGGGGAGTGTTCCCAGCGGCCTGGTGCGGAGGGCCTTTGGGGCTGTTGACTTGGATGCGCAGGAGCAATGCACACAAGGCGTCTTCTGCTGCTGGAGCCAAAGCAAACGGAAGGCCCTTGGAGCATCCTCTTCTTCTGCGGAGGTTCCCTTCCGTCAGACATAGAGAACTGGCAAAGTGGGTGGTTATGTTAGTTTAGCTCAGCATCCCATCATCATCATCATCATTATCCCACCTTAGAATTGGAAAGACCCCCCTCCTGGTTTGTGATCCTAACTGAAGGGGTTGAGAAGGGTTTGGACACACACTGGGTGACCCCCTAAAAGTGGTGGGACCCCTTTGCTCCTCAGACACGGGATTTGGGCAGAAAACAGCTTTGCCTCTATGTCTTTAAAGTGCCAAAGGATGGGGCCAGTGGGGCTGAGAACGGACAGAGCACTCAGGTAGGCTTCAGGCTAACTCTCTGGGGAGAGTGTACCTTCCCCAGGATTCCCTAGCGCTGCGTCTGCCTTTTGGGGCCAAAGGCCTCTGAGACTATATGGCACTTTTACCTTAAATAGGTCTATAGGCTGAGGCTATTTGCCCTCCTCTTCCTGGACTTGGCTCCATTTGGTGATTTGGGTTTGCAAATAAAGGATCCCTCTCCTTCTCTCGGCTCTTCTCTTACATTTGATCATAAAGGATTGCCTTTGTCTGCCTTGCCTTATTCTTTCCAATAGGATTTCTTAAGAAAAGGGTCCTTCCTCCTTCCTTTTTCTTTCCCCAGTTTCTTCTTTCCTTTCCCTCTTTTCTATTATTTTACCTACTTTCCTTACTTTTCCCCTATTTTCTTTAAGGTTTCGTTGTCTATTCCTTCTGTCCTTCCTAGCTATCATCCCTCCGTCTTTTATAGTTTTATTCCTTCCTTCCTTTATCTCTTTCTGTATTTTTACCTCCCTTTCTTATCCCTCCTTGCATTGAATGGGAGGACTTGAGCATCCATGGATTTGGGATCCGCAGCTACCCTTCAATGTTTCCTGAACAATAATAATAATAACATAATAATCTACATCTGGCATTATTATATATATGTATTATTAATGAATCATTAAGGAAAGCCCTGGCCGCTGCTGCTTCCCTCATTCCGCTGGGGACCAGAGGCAGAGGGACAACAGTTTTAGGGAGCCTTGCTCTTGAAGGTTTCCAAAGAAGAAGAGAAGAAGAAGAAACCATTCACCTTTGAAATGATTATTGTGAGGATGCTCCACGTGCAAAGGAGCCACGCCCCTTGGAATAGGCAGCCAAGGAGCGGAGGAAGGCCCCAGTGAAGGGAAGGAGGCCACGCCCCCTCAGGAATGGGGAGCCAATGGGAAAATCCCTGAATCCCTAAAGAGGAGGTTTGATCATGAATCATAGAGTGGAAGAGACCACTAGGGCCCTGATCCGCCCAACCCCCTTCTTCTGCCATGCAGGAAATCCAAATCAAAGCATCCCTGACAGTGGCCATCCAGCTCTGTTTAAAGGCCTCCAAGGAAGGGACTCTTCACCCCCGAGGAAGGAGTGCATTCCACTGTCGAACAGCCCTTACTCTCACGAAGTTCCTCTAATGTTCAGGTGGAATCTCTTTCCTGGGCTTCCATCCCTTGCTCCATTGGTCCTGTTCTCTGGAGCAGCAGAGAAAACAAGCTTGCTCCCTCTTCAATATGATCCCTTCAAATATTTAAACCGGGCATCATATCACCTCTTAACCTTCTTTTCTCCAGGCTAAACATCCCCACTCCCTAGTCGTTCCTCTATAGGGATTCATGGTTCCAGACCATTCACCGTTTTTGTCGCCCTCCTCCAATGAAGGACATTCCTAATTCAAGGCGCGCCTCTTTTGGCAACCCAAACACACATACATACTTCTGCTCTCTCTGTGTGTGTGTGTGTGTACACACACTTCTGAGATATAGATACAGTATATACACACACACTTCTGATATTGATGATATAGCATAGAAGACGCATATACACAAACGCACAGGATAGCATAGCATGGATTCCCCAAAATGTCTCTAGCTGATCTGAAAATGTATTTGAATTGTTTTAACAATGTTTAAAAACGTTACCGTTCAATTATCTCATCATCATCATCATCATCATCATCATCTCAATTTTGTATTGGTCAATGAGAATAAATGTTACTTACACACACAGAGTTGGCCCTTCTTTACGTGGATTTTCCATCTGCGATTTGAGCATCTGCGTGGCAAACCAGAGTTGTTCCCAATGGCAGTGCACAGGTAAACAAGTCCCTAGCCTCCCCTTCTCTCCTCCCTGCAACCTTCCTCTTACTTACCTTTCGGGCCCAGGGCCGGTGCTGGAGGCCTGGAGGTTTCTGGCGCGGCTGCTTGGCTGCCTCGCCGCCGGGGGGAAAAGCCGGGTGTGGTGGCGGCAGCCAAGCCTCAGCCTCCTTGCCGCCGCTGCAGAAGGGCCCAATGGCGGTGTTGGAGGCCTCTTGGCCCCAACAGCAGCACCACCGGGCCTTTCCTGCAGTGGCGGCAGGAGGCTGAGCGCCATGCCGGAGGTCTTCAAGGCCTCCAGTCGCGGCCACCTGCACTCTGGAGCCTCCGCCGCAAGAGGCGGATATGGTGTTGGAGGCCAAGAGGCCCTAGCACCACACCCGTCCTTTTGCGCTGGCAGTGGCGGTGAGGCCAGTGGCAGTGTGGGAGGCCTTGAGGCCTCTGGCACTGCTGTGGTCTGTCTCCTCGCTGCTGCTGCACAGCATGGGGGGGGGGTCTTGAGGACAGTCCCATCATCCCAGACCATGCAGAGATTGGGGGAGGTCTCCCTGCAGCCTGTCTGGCTCCTGGCCCCTCAGGTTACTTTCTGGAAATCCCCAGCATCCTCCCGGGCCAGGGCAATGCTTTAACCACTAGGCTGCCCACGCTTTGCTTCCCCCATTTGAAGGGCCTCCTCCGGAGCTGGCTTCCAGGGCCGGGGACCATGGGTTGAAGGGGAGAACAGGCCCTCCCTTTGTGTGATCAAGGGGGGGGCAGTTTCCCAGCTGAGACTTGGGCTCTTCATTCAACCCCCGACTCCACTCTTAGAAAAGAGGAATAAACTAAGTCAGAACATCAGACGTTTTCCAGTTCTGGGGTGCTATACATCCAGTAGCAAAAGGGGCTGGGAGTCAATGTCCTTTGAGGGTGTTGTGCCAATTGTCAAGGGCCACTTTTTTAACCTGAGAGCGTGTGATGAAAATGGACTTTTTGAAAGCAGGGCTGAGACAGATAATCGAGACGCCCATTTGGTTTTAGAGACGACGCATGTCACATGTATTGGACATTAAAATAATACAGAGATGAAGTCTCAAGAGAGCATCCTCAGACTGACCCTCTTGACACGAACTAGAATTCATGGTTAAGGATCACAAAATCTGTGTTGAAAAATTATACAGTGAAGTGTTACATAAAAGTTAAAATATTATATATATATATTGAAAGAAACATATGATAAAAAGAAATTATATTACATATAAGTAGACATTATGATAACACATAAAATATATTAAAAAGGGGGGGAGGGAACATAACATCTATAATGAGCAAATCAAATTCATCTTCTCCTTCTAGTATTGTTGCACCAACACTGTTGACTTGTGTGAACCAAGATTGGGAAACAGAAAGTACCACACACATACAACCATGACTAAAGCTCTTATCATGAAGGTTTCCCTCCTTCAACTGAGGATGCCCAAATCACTTCACCCTCCAAAAAGGGACCAATTCCCTACTGTTCCTTCCTCCTCTTCTATTGACCGATTTCGGATATGAAACTTTACCAGGCATTGGCTCCCTATCTTGTACGTTCTGTTGGCAATTGGATGGGTATATGAAACTGGGTCCTTTCCCCACAGTTCTTGAGCGCATGGCAGCATTAGAGGGGCAGCCTTGGGCGACCAGCAAGCCTGTAAGCAGACCCCATTAAAATCCTCATTGCTTTCTGCAAGGTTGGGAAGCAGTCAGAGCACCCAATCTATGTGATAAGCACCTTCCTTGGAAAGAGGGTGTGCAGATCTACGACAACAAGGAAGGTAGTTTGCCACATGCGGACATGTGCATGCAATGGTATTGAGAATGGTTCCCTTTTCTAGAGTGGAAGAGTGTGCGCAAGACTCCGGGCTTAGAGGGGGCCATGGCCCAGGTGCTAATAGACAGCAATAATAATAATAATAATAATAAGTTTTTATATACGCTATTCCAATAGATCATAGCGGTTTGAACAGCGTAAGCTAATTAGCAAGTAAGTATTTGCCCCCACAGTCTGGGTACTCATTTTAGCTCCCTCCTCGGAAGGATGCAAGCTGAGTCGAGCTTGGGCCCTTTGCTGGTCTTGGACTCGCAACCTTGTGGTTTCGAGTGAATGGCGCGTCAGCATTTACCACTGCGCCACCAAGTAGACATAAGAAAGATCCTGATTGCTTCTGCAAGGTGGCAAGTGTTTCCTAACGACCTCGGGGTAATGTGACAGCCTGTTTAGACTGGAAGGGACGAAGGGAATTGTTTCCTGCTGCTTCAAAGATAGGCCTGGAGCCTTGGATTCGGCTGCAGCAAGGGAGGGTCCACCTAGACCTGGGAGGAAGAGCAGTGGGACAGTGGAAGACCAATGCTTGGAGGTTGGTGGAGTCTGGAGGTTTTTAAATAGAGGCTGGATTGGACTGTGCATTCCTGCATGGCAGGGTGGGCTGCAAGTCCCTTGGGGTCCCCCCTCCCACTTAGCAACCTATGATTACCGAGTCTGCACAAGACCCCAGCCTACTCCACAGGGTTGTTGGAGTAAAGTCCGAGGGTTGCTCAGGGACAGGGAGAAGTCATGGACAATTTTAATCCCGAAAGATAAACGGGATGAAATTAGACAATTATAACTGGGCAGGAAATCGTGATCGCACAAAGAAATCTATGCATTCAAATTGGTTCTGAGAAAGTCTCATTTTAGGCAACCATCCTGCAGACATTTGCCTGTGACACCATTGAAACTTAGCCAGTAAATCCCTCCCAGTGCTGAGCCTTTTGTTGATGTATATGAAGTGTTATATGAATCGATTGCGTTGTAACCCTGCTTCGCTCCATTGGGAGAGGCGGGGAAACACAAATAAGTATTATTATTAGTCATATAAAGGTGTACACGCAGCTATTCCTACCACAGACAATATCTGCACGCACACACACACACACACAGGCCCAGCAGAGGGGGCAAGAAGGGGTCTCAGGCCGGAGCGGTTTAATGGGTTAGGTTCGTTGGATATATTAACTGGGGGTTTGTTAGAGAAAGATATTGTGTAGTTAGATCATTGCACTTCTGTTGGGAGCCAGCAAGCCACTCCGCCACACAACATGCTCACTACTTTCCTATAGGTAGCAGTAGTGACAACACCACAAGCCTCAGCGGCGCATCTGACATATATGCACACCTTGACATTTGGAACAATTTTTCACACGTGGCAGAAGGGCCTGAAGGAGAGACTGGGGTCTGGAGGGTGCTTCCGTTCGTATCGAGGGAAGAAGAAACATGGCTGCCGCTAGGTCTGGGGCTCTTGGGACCTCAAAGAGGTTTGCATTCTGCTGGATGGCATCAGCACGCGACCCATGGCTCCAAAACAGCGGATGTCCTCTGGCATAAGAAAAACAACGCTTTTTATGAAGCGGTTGGCTGCCAAACCTGCCAGTCAGGATTTACCCGGACGCCAAGCCCAACGCCTGACCAAGTGTAAGCCCTCAAAACGAGTTCTTTCAAAGCCATGGCCCTTGACAACTACGGGGAGCCTCCTATGGACAGAGGCCTAACAGAGATTAATAGGTGGACATGCATCTATGAACCCTTTCTTCCACATAGGCATATTCCACACACACAGAGGCACAGCCGCACACTTTCTGCACATGCCAGGGTCCCCTTAGACTTTGGGTCATCTGTGGGCATTTGGTTTTGTGGATATTAAAACGACCTCTTGTGCCCAGTTCCAGATTGGCAGAGAGGGTCCAGAACGTGAGAGGGCCATTGCCACCAAGGAA
Organism: Sceloporus undulatus; assembly: GCF_019175285.1. Classification (NCBI taxonomy): domain Eukaryota; kingdom Metazoa; phylum Chordata; class Lepidosauria; order Squamata; family Phrynosomatidae; genus Sceloporus; species Sceloporus undulatus. Next base: position 539,671 of record NC_056528.1, on the reverse strand, counting down.
GCGCCCAGGGCCCTTCCTCAGAAGACTGTAGTAGACACCGTTAACATCCTTATTGCTTTCTGCAAAGTTGGCAAGTGGTGAAAGTGCCACAAGCCTCACCAGTCAATGCAGCCCAGTACATTATTATGCGTACAGGTAGGGACACGTATATCCACTGTCAGGGTCCCCTTAGACATTTGGGGCATCTGCTGGCATTTGGGTTGTATGGTTATTAATCCTGGGTCCTTTTTCCCCAGTTGCGAGTTGGAAAGGCGGATCCAGAGCCTGGAGAGCACCACCCCAAGACAAGCGGACTGTAAGTAGACACCATTACACCTATTGCTTTCTGCAAGGTTGGCAAGTGGTGAAGTGCACAAGCCTCACCAGTCAATGCCGCCAGTACCATTACTATGCGTATACACATGGAGACATGTGTGTCCACATAAACATGTAGTGTATTATGTAGATAACCACCTTCCTTACCTACACGTGGGAGTTGGAGGACATGTGCTGAAGGCAGGTACCAAGGATGCTCTATTGGCAGCCGAAGGAAATTGACATCATGTTGACTGGATTGGCAGGACATATATCAAACAACTGTAAATTACTAAACAAGAGAGACTTGCAGGCAAAACTGATGCGCTCACCCTTTGTTTCTTGGGCATAGTGACACTGCGGGCCAATTGAAGATGGCTGTGTGGACGACGGAAGAGACGAGACGATGCTGAGGAGCCTGGCAAATTCAGATGAGGCACTCAGGGTATCATTGGCTCAAAGAACCAGCCCACGAGCACTTCTACGCCAGCGCTGCGCAGGCCCTTGGGACCACGACTACAACCGGACCGCAAACCAGTGCCGCTGGAGATTTAAAAAAATAAAGGCCAAATTTTATGAGGCACTGAAAGAATTTGGGGGCGACCCCCCTCAAGGTCAAAAGCCACTCTTCTTTGACCTGATGAGGGAGCTGTGGCAGCAAGCGGGCAGCCCTGGGCCACAGACAAGACGTAAGTCTACCTGCCAACCATTGGCAGCGCATGCTTCTCGAAATATGGCCGTTCATCCCTCTTCCCCGTTGTAATTGCAGGCAGAGAGAAGAGACTAGACAGAGGAGGAGGGGAGGACCGTGGGACTCAAAGTACACCAGAGTCATCACCTGGGGAAGGAATGGCACCCCAGGGCAGGGTATGTACCTCCCTTTGCATGGCACTCCTTAGGACAAGGAGATAATAAAAGTATAGGAGTTAATAAAGAAAAACACATAACTTGACGACATATGATTTGAGAATAAATCAGGACATAGATCAAAACACTGTAAATTACTGAACAAGAGGGCTTGTGGGCAAAACTGATGCGCCGCCCTGAGGCCAGTTGCATTCCTCTGCGGTGGAGTTGTAAGTTGTAAAAATACACGCTCGGTATGGCAGATATCCTCCAGATCAGGTACCTATCTGATTTGCTACCTATCCTGACATCTGTTTTAACGGAATTAAAGAATTCTAGACCAATTCCACGGTTAAATTGAGATGATAAATTATTAGCAGAGAGGACAAAATCTTTTTGAGCAAAAGGGATAACGGAGACCCAAATGGCTTTCTCCACCACAGAAGGATAACAGAAACAGAGGAATAGCATCCATTGGATAGAAATTCATGGAAAAAGGAGAGACAGAAACATTAGCCCCGGTTTCTATAGAGGCGGAGAAAGGTCTGTAAAATACTTAGATAAAGAACAAAAAACATCCAAATGGTAGAATTCCTACTGAAAGTTGAACAAGAACGAGATATGATTACGGACGCAATGATAAAAGGCTTCGGACGGCGGAAATGCTATCGATCTTGAAAGTTGGAAGTATGCCAGGGAAAACCCCAAGAGATTCACTTCTCTCAAACCCTGAAAGAGAATCCTTGACGATGGAAGGAAAACCAATGGCACTTAGCTCTGATAGACAAGAAGAAAATCAAACTGATGCTGGAAATGCCCCAAAACTTTGGATGTGGCTGAAATGGACAAACTGACATTTTTATTACAGGATAAACACAACAGTGACATCAAAATATGGGACCCTCTGATAAAACTCTCTAAGACTGGTATTTGGACAAATTAATTGCTCCTCTCTATATGCTACCTAGAACAAATCAATATATTTGAGGGTAGACATGGAGATGGTTAGCGAGTGCTCAAAGCAGGGGAAGTCATTATATTGAACATGATTCTTTCTATGTGTAAATCGGAAAGCCATCAACGTAGAGGAAGTTGGAGCAAAATTCAACTTTGTGTTTATAATGGGGGAAATCAGAGGCAAAGGTGTCAGTGGAGTGTCTGTCTCATGCGCGGAGGGGGGCTGGGAAGGGAAGAGGACTGTTGAAGAGCAATGCGCAAAGACGCCAAGGAAACAAAAAAGGACCCTTTTTGGTTGTTTTTTGTTTGTAAATCTATGGAAAAGCTCAATAAAGATTACTTTAAATAACTAAAAAAGAAAGAATGTAAGTTGCAGATATATATACAGCAAGGAAGTAACGTACGCAGATTTACCACCACCTGGAGGCACACATCTCTAACATAGAGATCTAGGTGTGCATGCAGCTATGAACCCTTCTTTCCACATAGGCATATCACACACACACACAAAGGCACAGCGCCACACTTTCTGCACATGCCAGGGTCCCCTTAGACATTTTGGTCTCTGTGGGCATTTGGATTGTGTGGATATTAAAACTGGGACCTCTTGTGCCCAGTTCCAGAGTTGGCCGAGAGGGTCCAGAACGTGAGAGGGCCATTGCCACAAGGAAGCCGCCCAGGGCCCTTCCTCAGAACTGTAAGTAGACACCGTTAACATCCTTATTGCTTTCTGCAAGTTGGCAAGTGGTGGAAGTGCCACAGCCTCACAGTCAATGCAGCCCAAGGTACAATTATTATGCGTACAGATAGGGACACGTATATCACACATGTCAGGTCCCCTTTAGACATTTGGGAATCTGCTGGCGCCTCTGTCCATAGGAGGCTCCCCGTAGTTGTCAAGGGCCATGGCTTTGAAAGAACTCGTTTTGAGGGCTTTACACTTGGTCAGGCGTTGGGCTTGGGCTCCTGGTAAATCCCTGACTGGCAGGTTTGGCAGCCACCGCTTCATAAAAAGCGTTGTTTTTCTTATTGCCAGAGGACATCCGCTGTTTTGGAGCCATGGGTCGCTTGCTGATGCCATCCAGCAGAATGCCAACCTCTTTGAGGTCCCAAGAGCCCCAAGACCTAGCTGCAGCCATGTTTCTTTCCCTCAATACGAACGGAAGCACCCTCCAGACCCCAGTCTCTCCTTCAGGCCCCTTTCTGCCACGTGTGAAAAATTGTTCCCAATGTCAAGGTGTGCATATATGTCAGATGTGCCGCTGAGGCTTGTGGTGTTGTCACTACCTGCTACCTATAGGAAAAGTAGTGAGCATGTTTGTGTGGCGGAGTGGCTTGCTGGCTCCCATACAGAAGTGCAATGATCTAACTACACAAATATCTTTCTCTAACAACCCCCAGTTAATATATCCATACGAACCTAACCCATTAAACCGCTCCGGCCTGAGACCCCTTCTTGCCCCCTCTGCTGTGCCTGTGTGTGTGTGTGTGTATGTGCGTGCAGATATGTGTCTGTGGTAGGAATAGCTGCGTGTACACCTTTATATGTACTAATAATAATACTTATTTGTGTTTCCCCGCCTCTCCCAATGGAGCGAAGCAGGGTTACAGACTCAGATCGATTCATATAACACTCTCATATACATCAACAAAATGCTCAGCACTGGGAGGGATTTACTGGCTAAGTTTCAATTGGTTCACAGGCAAATGTCTGCAGGATGGTTGCCTAAAATGAGACTTTCTCAGAACCAATTTGCATGCATAGATTTCTTTGTGCGATCACGATTTCCTGCCCCAGTTATAATTGTCTAATTTCATCCCGTTTATCTTTCGGGATTAAAATGATTGTCCATGACTTCTCCCTGTCCCTGAGCAACCCTCTGACTTTACTCCTAACAACCCTGTGGAGTAGGCTGGGGTATGATAGGGTCTTGTGCAGACTCTGTAATCATAGGTTGCTAGAGTTGGAGGGGGGGACCCCAAGGGACTCTGCAGCCCCACCCTGCCATGCAGGAATGCACAGTCCAATCCAGCCTCTATTTAAAAACCTCCAGACTCCACCAACCTCCAAGGCCTTGGTCTTCCACTGTCCCACTGCTCTTCCTCCCAAGGTCTAGGTGGAACCTCCCTTGCTGCAGCCGGAATCCAAGGCTCCAGGGCCTATTCTTTGAAGCAGCAGGAAACAATCTCCCTTCGTCCCTTCCAGTCCCTAAACATGGCTGTCACATTACCCCAGAGGTCTGTTAGGAAACTACTTGCCAACCTTGCAGAAAGCAATCAGGATCTTTCTTATGTCTACTTGCTGTCTATTAGCACCTGGGCCATGGCCTGGAGTCTTGCGCACAGCTCTTCCACTCTAGAAAAAGGGAACCATTCTCAATACCATTGCCATGCACATGTCCGCATGTGGCAAACTACCTTCCTTGTTGTCGTAGATCTGCACACCCTTCTTTCCAAGGAAGGTGCTTATCTACATAGATGTGGGTGCTCTGACTGCTTCCCAACCTTGCAGAAAGCAATGAGGATTTTAATGGGGTCTGCTTACAGGCGGCTTGCTGGTCGCCCAAGGCTGCCCTCTCTAATGCTGCCATGCGCTCAAGAACTGTGGGGGAAAGGACCCAGTTTTCATATCCACACAATCCAATTGCCAACAGAACGTACAATGATAGGGAGCCAATGCCTTGTAAAGTTTCATATCCAAAATCGGTCAATAGAAGAGGAGGAAGGAACAGTAGGGAATTGGTCCCTTTTTGGAGGGGGAAGTGATTTGTGGCATCCTCAGTTTGAAGAAGGGAAACCTTCATGATAAGAGCTTTAGTCATGGTTGTAATGTGTGTGGTATCTTTCTGTTTCCCAATCTTGGTTCACACAAGTCAACACAGTGTTGGTGCAACAATATCTAGAAAGGAAGAAGATGAATTTGATTTATGCTAATTAGATGTATTGTTCCCCCCCCCTTTTTATATAATTTTATTGTGTTATCATAATGTCTACTTATATGTAATATAATTTCTTTTTATCATATGTTTCTTTCATATATATATATATATATATATATAATTTTAACTTTTATGTAATCACTATCACTGTATAATTTTTTACAACACAGATTTTGTGATCCTTAACCATGAATTCTAGTTCAGTGTCAAGAGGGTCAGTCTGAGGATGCTCTCTGTATTATTTTAATGTCCTAATACATGTGACATGCATCGTGCCTAAAACCAAATTGGGCGTCTCGATTATCTGTCTCAGCCCTGCTTTCAAAAAGTCCATTTTCATCACACGCTCTCAGGTTAAACAAGTGGCCCTTGACAATTTGGGCACAACACCCCTCAAAGGACATTGACTCCCAGCCCCTTTTGCTTTACTGGGATGTATAGCACCCCAGAACTGGAAAACGTCTGATGTTCTGACTTATGAGTGGAGTCTGGGGTTGAATGAAGAGCCCAAGTCTCAGCTGGGAAAGACTCCCCCCCACCTTGATTCACACAAATGGAGGGCCTTGTTCTCCCCTTCAAGCCATGGTCCCTGGCCCTGGAAGCCAGCTCCGGAGGAGGCCCTTCCAAATGGGGGAAGCAAAGCTGGGGCAGCCTAGTGGTTAAAGCATTGCCCTGGCCCTGGAGGATGCTGGGGATTTCCAGAAAGTAACCTGAGGGGCCAGGAGCTCAGACAGGCTGCAGGGAGACCTCCCCCAATCTCTGCATGGTCTGGGGATGATGGGAACTGTCCTCCAAGACCCCCCCCCCCCACATGCTGTGCAGCGGCAGCGAGGAGACAGACCACAGCAGTGCCAGAGGCCTTCAAGGCCTCCCACACTGCCACTTGGCCTCACCGCCACTGCCAGCGCAAAAGGACCGGGTGTCGGTGCTAGGGGCCTCTTGGCCTCCAACACCAGTATCCGGCCCTTCTGCGACGGCGGAGGCTCCAGGAGTGCAGGTGCCGGCGCTGGAGGCCTTGAAGACCTCCGGCATGGTGGCTCAGCCTCCTCGCCGCCACTGCAGGAAAGGCCCGGTGGTGCTGCTGTTGGGGCCAAGAGGCCTCCAACACCGCCATTGGGCCCTTCTGCAGCGGCGGCAAGGAGGCTGAGGCTTGGCTGCCGCCACCACCACCCGGCTTTTCCCCTGGCGGCGAGGCAGCCAAGCAGCTGCGCCAGAAACCTCCCAGGCCTCCAGCACCGGCCCTGGGCCCGAAAGGTAAGTAAGAGGAAGGGTTGCAGGGAGGAGAGAAGGGGAGGCTAGGGACTTTTGTTCACCTGTGCACTGCCATTGGGAACAACTTCTGGTTTGCCATCCGCAGATGCTCAAATCTGCAGATGGAAAATCCACGTATAAGAAGGGCCAACTCTGTGTGTGTAAGTAACATTTATTCAGTCATTGACCAATACAAAATTGATAAGATGATGATGATGATGATGATGATGGTGATGATAATTGAACGGTACAGTTTTTAAACATTGTTAAAACAATTTCAAATACATTTTCAGATCAGCTAGAGACATTTTGGGGAATCCTATGCTATGCTATCCTGTGCGTTTGTGTATATGTCTGTCTGTCTATATCTCTATATCTATCAATATCAGAAGTGTGTGTGTATATATCTGTATCTATATCTCAGAAGTGTGTACACACACACACACACACACACACACAGAGAGAGAGAGAGCAGAAGTATGTATGTGTGTTTGGGTTGCCACAAGAGGGCGCCCTTGAATTAGGAATGTCCTTCATTGATCAAACCCCTCTCTTTAGGGATTCAGGGGATTTTCCCATTGGCTCCCCATTCCTGAGGGGGCGTGGCCTCCTTCCCTTCACTGGGGCCTTCCTCCGCTCCCATTGGCTGCCTATTCCCAAGGGGCGTGGCCTCCTTTGCACGTGGAGCATCCTCACAATAATCATTTCAAAGGTGAATGGTTTCTTCTTCTTCTTCTTTGGGAAACCTTCAAGAGCAAGGCTCCCTAAAACTGTTGTCCCTCTGCCTCTGGGTTCCCAGCAGGAATGAGGAGAAGCAGCAGCGGCCAGAGGGCTTTCCATTAATGATTCATTAATAATACATATATATTAATAATGCCAGATGTATGATTTATTATTGTTATTATTATTATTGTTCAGGAAACATTGAAGGGTAGCTGCGGATCCCAAAATCCATGGATGCTCAAGTCCTCCCATTCAATGCAAGGGAGGACTAAGAAAGGGAGGTAAAAATAACAGAAAAGAGATAAAAGGAAGGAAGGAATAAAAACTATAAAAGACGGAGGGATGATAGCTAGGAAGGACAGAAGGAAATAGACAACGAAACCTTAAAGAAAAGAGGGGAAAAGTAAGGAAAGTAGGTAAAAATAATAGAAAAGAGGGAAAGGAAAGAAGAAACTCTGGGAAAAGAAAAAGGAAGGAAGGAAGGACCCTTTTCTTAAGAAATCCTATTGGAAAGAATAAGGCAAGGCAGACAAAGGCAATCCTTTATGATCAAATGTAAAGAGAAGAGCCAAGAGAAGGAGAGGGATCCTTTATTTGCAAACCCAAATCCAAATCCAAATGGAGCCAAGTCCCAGGAAGAGGAGGGTCAGAATAGCCTCAGCCATATAGACCTATTTAAGGTAAAAGTGCCATATAGTCTCAGAGGCCTTTGGCCCCAAAAGGCAGACTGCAGCGCTAGGGAATCCTGGGGAAGGGTACACTCTCCCCAGAGAGTTTAAGCCTGAAGCCTACCTGAGTGCTCTGTCCGTTTCTCAGCCCCACTGGCCCCATCTCTTTGGCACTTTAAAGACATAGAGGCAAAGCCTGTTTCTGCCCAAATCCCAGTGTCTGAGGAGCAAAGGGGTCCCACCACTTTTAGGGGGTCACCCAGTGTGGTCCAAACCCTTCTCAACCCCTTCAGTTAGGATCACAAACCAGGAGGGGGGTCTTTCCAATTCTAAGGTGGGATAATGATGATGATGATGATGATGATGATGATGATGATGATGATGATGATGGGATTGCTGAGCTAAACTAACATAACCACCCACTTTGCCAGTTCTCTATGTCTGACTGAAGGGAACCTCTGCAGAAGAAGAGGATGCTCCAAGGGCCTTCCGTTTGCTTTGGCTCCAGCGCAGCAGAAGACGCCTTGTGTGCATTGCTCTCCTGCGGCATCCAAGTTCAACAGCCCCAAAGGCCCTCCGCGCCAAGGCCGGCTGGGAACACTCCCCATAGAGTTTCCTTGTAGGTCTGGCTCCTTTGGATCTGACATCAGCTCGGTTGCAGGAGAGGAGCTGCAAAGGAACCAAAGTGGGATAGAAAACACCTTGTTTATTATCTTTCGGGATGGACCTGGCAGCGTCTGAGCCCAAAACACACAACCGGCCCTGGCTGCGCGTCCTGAGAGCCCTTCGCTCACCAGCGCTTCCGTTTCGGAAAGTAATAATATTACTCCTTAATTGGAAAAGATGTTGGCACTACGGAGGGAATGCCAACATCCAGGGACCCTGTTGGAAGGACAGACTTAATGGACCAAAGCAAGAGGAGGAGAACGGAGTGATGGAAACGGTGGTCCAAGTTCTTCTCGTCCCCAGAGGAAACGTATGTGCTGCGTTCCCCTCCGAAGGCGGAAGTGCAAGGAAACTACAAAAGGGACAGTCCAACTGGGGTTTTACTTTGGAAAGTGGTGTTCTGGGTGGTTTGATGCTTTTACGGCCTCAGTACTCAATGGAGCAGGTAAGCATCAGCAGGAATGCAAACGCCATCATGGCAGTAAGATCCTCGCCATGAAGACCCCACAATGCAAAAGGGACCCTGCAACGCAGCAGAACTGCACCAAGGACACCACAGCGTAGTGTCACAGTGCCACCAAAACACAGTTGTACTACACTACAGACACCAGAACTTAGTGGGGCTGCACTATGGATCCCGCAACACAGTGGCATTGTGCATTAAGAACACCACAAAATAGTGGCACTGAACTAAGGTCCCCACAAGGGAGTTGCATTTTGCATTAAGGACCCCACAACACAGTGGCACTGTATTAAAAATACCGCAATTGCAGTGGCATTGTACATTAAGCATTGTAGTGGCACTGCACTAAGGTCACCAAAACCAGTAGTTGTACTGCACTAGAGACACCACAATGTAGTGGCACTGCCCTAAGGACCCCACAACACAGTGGCACTGCGCAAAGGAAACCAAACGCTCACTTGGAGATCTTTTGGCAGAGATGGGATGATGGCCCTTTGCTTTCGTTGTGTGTTTCCTGTAAGAGAGGCTGAGGTTGGGGAGAGACCCTTGGGATGACCCTTCCAACTCTCAGATCCTAGGAGCGGAAAAGGCCCCTTCCCAGACCCCTTCCTGGCCTTGCAAGGGTCCTCTGCCTGGCTATTGCCCTAAATAGGAGGCCCGGCTCCCTTTGTGTTCCAGTCCTTTCCCCAGACTGGAAACCCGTGTGCAAACTGGGACCAAAACAAAACTTAGTGGTTGGTTATTTGGCCTTTTTAAGTGGGTGGGCTGCTCTTAGAGAAGCCACAGAAGCATAAATATTAATTCCAGACGGATGCCGTTCCAGCGTCAAGGACGGACGTGACCAAGGCGGAAGCGGAGCCATGATGACTGTTATGGTTTTGTGGGGCAATAATAGCTGGGATCAGAGGTTTGGGAAGCCCAAAGCCCCATTGGGGAGAGGCAGCCCGGGTGGCCTCCCTTGACGTCGCCTCCGACCGCAAGCGGCGGGGGAAAACACGTCAAAGTCGGCATAAACAGACTAATGGAGATAATGAGAAGGAAGCTCCATGTTCTCATCAGGGAAGGGCCTGGGAACCCTCTCTCCCTTGCGCTTTGGAGGCTTTGCGCTCCCCCTTTTCCCCTTTGGAGATGCCCCCACAATTTCCACCGGCTCCAATTGCAATAGACACAGATTGCAATAGGAACGTTGTTTACAGTTTGCTTCCCTTGACTTTTGCAAAGGTCTGGATCTTGGCCACAAATGGGTCTTTGGCTCGAGGAGGGTCTCCGAAAGAGAGGCCCATCCCTGGCCATCCCCCACCTTTCCTCTGATAGATAATAACCTTATCTTATAATAACAGTCGGATGGTGGGAAAGGAAGCCTGGATCGCAGCCACGTTTTAATTAGAGGGGAACCTGCGCCCTTGTTTTCTTCGCCAGCCCCGTCGCGGCATGTCTTTTGGCCCAGCTCCCATCCACTTTACGCACAAGGCTCAGTGTTCCTAATGCAGAGCAGGAGGATGGGATACGGAGTCCGTTCCTTAGCTGACATGGGCCAAATTGTGTCTCCAACCCTGGAGTGTCCGCCGTATCGATGTAGTGTCCGTTCCCTCTTTTTGGGCTGGAAGTCCGAAACATGTTGGGCTTTTAGATTATAATGTAATAAATCATGAAGCACAAGGGACTTTGTCGGCTTTCGTTCTCCTTCAAAAAGGGTCCCTAGAAATATTTATTCAAACAGAGATAAATAAAGTTTAAGACAAGTGTTCCCATTGAGATGAGTGTCCGTTTTACCTTATTCTCAACCCTGGACAAGAGGGTGAATTTGGACATTTCCAGCCAAATAGTTGGAGTCATTAAATAATAATAATTATATATTTGAGGGGGGGGTGTAGAGGGACAGAGAGAAGGATGGAGAAATGGGGCCGTCCAGATGTTGTCAGACTGCAAGTCCCATGGTTCCTCACCAACAGCTCCGGTGGTTTGGAGTCCATGATTCTGTGGCTGTATCCATTTATTCCAAACTGTGCTCTTTAAGGGATGTTTTGGACTTCAGCTCCCAGAATCCCAGACTATCGGCCACCGTGGCTGAGGCTTCTGGGAGATGGAGTCCAAAATGTCTTAAAGGATTTTGGGGACCACCGATCTAGATCATGGAGACAGACCTCCAATTTCCAGAATCATAGCATCCTAAGAGTTGGAGGCATATCTCATCTAATGCTGCCATGCAGGAATACACAACCGAAGCCCTTCTGAAAGTTGCCTTTCCAAACTGTGTTCAAAGACCTTAAAACCCGGGTGAACCTATTCCAATTTCAAACAGCTCTTACAGTCATATCTGTACGAAGTGATGCAAATATATACCTTTCCCGTGTCCTGATGAAGGTCTTCCAGCCTTCTCCATCTCCTTCCATTCCTGCATCCCATTGCATCCGAACATGACCTATTTCTGGGCCATTCCTTTTTCCAAGCTGTAAAAATAAAGACCAAACAGATGATTTAAAGCCATAAATATGTTTAAGTTTTGTGAAGTGCGTTGGAGAGAATGGGTCTGTGCCACAGTTGCCTCTAATCCGAAGAAGCGCCGCAGTTTCTCTGGCAATAAAAGGGGGTTTTGGGCATCCTTTGGGCAAGAACATACTTGCAAAGGGTTGGCGGCAGATTGGGCTCCTCGGTCCCTTTGGGAACCTTAAAATATGCCAGGGTCGATTGGGAAATGCTGGGCATTTTAAATACCAAGGTGGTTGTGGTTTCTTTCCCTTTGAGAAGAATGGCTCTTTCTGGGAAACGGTTGGTGCTGGGATCCAAAAGGAGTGAGTCATTGCTGCCCAAAAGGCGAGAAAAGCCACGGATCCCGACCTGAGAAAGTGTCAGGACCTCACCAGAGGTTGGGAAAACCTCCCAGGATCCTCTGCATGCCTGCCAGGGGATTCTGGGATACCGTCCAAAAGGCCGCTTTTCAGAACCATACGGGAAACCTGGATTTCGTTCCAAATAAATAATAGTGTGAGCACTGTAAAAAAAACAATGTGGTTTGATGCCACTTGAGCTGCCCTGGCTCCATCCTGCAGAGCCCTGGGATTTGCAGTCCTCTTCTGCTTTCTCCAATAGTTAATTTGTATATACAGTATAGACATAAACCTAATTGTAAGAGGCCTATTCACTCCCCTGACCCAGTCCATTTACATCCTTTGTTTAAGCACATGCTAACTTTGCCCTTTCGTAAAAAGACCTTGCAACATCGCAAGCCCCAGGATTGCCAGGATGGAGCTGCGGTGCCCCAAAGGGCACCAAAAGTGCCTTATTTCTGCAGTGCAGACCTTGGCCCATCCCTTCCTAGCTCTCCATTTTGCTGAAGGAGAGGCTTTGTATTTGCTCTGGACAGGGACCTGAAGAGTGGTTTTCCTGCTGTTTACCTGGATCTGATGGGAAGAGAGAAAAGGCCCTCTGTCTTCCTTGGCCTCTCCTTGCTTTTTTGCCTTGTTTAAACCTTCCATCAATCAATGGCATCTGTTTTTTAAAACCTTCCTTTTTGGGACCTTCTGGTCACCCAGACAGAGAGGATGGCTTGCCAAGGGACCCGGGTCGAAGCCACGGTCCAAGCGACGGCTGCCACCATCATGCCAGGCAAGGATGGCACCAGTCTCCCAAAGGGCAAGGGAGACTGGAGCATGTCTCTCTTTTTGGAGAGGCTCCCTTTCTTCCCTCCCAGGCTGCTATTCTTAGCTCCGTGGCTCCAGGGAGGTAAAGAGGACATCCATCCCAGAAGGAGATCCTTCCTCTTGGAGACCTTTGGCCAAAAACACTGCACACAAACCCTCTCTCTATGCAATGCATCCTCTGTCTTTGCAAAGCCCTTTCCCTGTCTTTTGGCTGCCTCAGCCTCTATAGAAACAAAACCTGCAGACTTTCAGGGGCTCCTGGACTGCAGCTCCCAGCGTCCTTCCCTTTTGAGTAAGTTGATGGGAACTGGAGCCCAGCCACATCTTCCTATCCTGGGTTAGGTTAGCTAGGGGTGTCTCATACCCTTCCAAATGGCACAGATGGAAACCAAAGTGTGCAATCCTGGTCCCTTTTTGGGGAGAAAGGCTGCACAGAAGTGACACAAACAAGCCAACAAACCAAGAAACTAAGGTTCTGCCGCTTCCTTTTCTCTCCGTCCTTAAAGAGTTAATGGAGAGCAAAGGCCTTTTGGGCTGGAGGCAAATCTCCGGCTCAATTAGGAGACCATGACTTTGTAAAGATTAATTCATATGTCGCTGCAGCTTGCAAAAACTCTGGGGTTTGTGCGTCTTGCTCTTTAGCCTTTTCCCTTCCCTCCCAGTTGTTTTAAGGCCAGGGCTCACCTTCCATTCTGTTCTGATTCCATCCTATTTGCTTTGATTTGAGAACAGCCCCTTTGACTAAGGTTTCTGTCTAAATTGGCACATAGGAAGGTATGTTCTCTGTGCGTCTGAATGACAAGCCAAGAGCAACTGTGGTCGCTTAATGGCATCACCATTCTCCGTTGGTTTTGGCCTGGGATGATCCTGAAACATCGACCCTGACAGTAAGGCCAATAGGATCTGCAATCCAAGAGTATCTGTGGAGTGGCATGATTCCCTCCCTTCTCCTATTTTTAACTGGGAGAGACAGCAGTCATGTTTTTGCATGCAAACCTATGGCCATGTTTCTCCTGAACCTTGTGGCGAGGGATTTGCTCATCTGTTATTAGTGTCTTCTGGATGACATTTAGGGCCCAGGTTTGCCCCTGCCTTGGCGCTGGGTTCCTACCAGGAGGACTGAAGAGACCTTTGTCCATCTGCCCAGTTTGTTGGCAGAGGCCTGTTGACCGCGGTGGGCAAAGGCAGCTAAAATAAGAGCCTTGGCATCCAAAGGCAAACAACGGAGGATCCAAGAGGCACTTTGTGTCATTGGCAACTTTCTCTCCCCCCTATTTGTATTAAAAATATCTTGGAAAACAATTTAGCAAAGTCAAAGGAGGGACCTTTGAAAGCGTTCCAGTGCGAGGTTTATGGTGTTTGGGATTACCTTGGGAAAGGCCACCTTGGCCAAAGGAGGAGCGGCGAGGGAGACGTAGAGCTTGGATGCTGCGCAGGTCGGTCTCTTTGGGCCAAGGAGGCTCCACGGTCGTCACCCTTGTTCCCAAATGCTGTGCGGACGCCCAGGAGGCCGGCAAGGGCAGCGCGGACCGTCTTTGGGTTTCTGTGTCTGCGCCAAGAGAGACCCAGGCCAGGCGAGGGGCACCAGGATACAGTGATAGATAGGTGTGTGCCAAGGGCAGAGAGAGGCGTGCCAAGAGAGATACCAGGGGATACAGGAGTACCAGAGTAGATGGTGTGTATTCATACATGCCTAGATGTGTGCCAAGAGTAGATAGACAGAGAGATGTTTGCCAAGAGTAGATAAATAGACAGACAGACAGACAGACAGACAGATGTGCCAAGAGTAGAGAGAGAGAGATGTGTATCAAGAGTAGACAGACAGACAGACCAGATAGATAGATAAGAGAGAGAGAAGATAGATAGATGTGTGCCAAGATTATATATATAGAGAGAGATAATATGCCAAGAGTAGGTAAGAGATAGATAGATAGATAGATAGATAGATAGATAGATAGATAGATAGATAGAT
>NC_056528.1:496961-525241 GCF_019175285.1 Sceloporus undulatus | reverse complement strand
GTGCTGAGAATAGATAGACAGATAGATGTGCCAAGAGCCAGAGAGAGATATGTGTGACAAGAGTAGATAGATAGATAGATAGATAGATGATAGATAACAGACAGATGATAGACTGATAGAAATAGACAGACAGACAGACAGACAGACAGATAAAAAAGCAACTCTCCAAACAATTTGTCAGAAAACGACTGCATTTATTTCTCTTGCAGAGTGAGTTCCATCTTAACCCTCCACCTTAAGTACAAGTCACAATGCAATAGAAAGAGGCACCTGCTGGGTTTGGGGTTCGAATCCAACCCCGGTCGAGTGCATTTGATGCTCATAACTGCTAAACAAAGGCAAACCCTCCTTCTCCTCCTCTTAAGTAATATTTTTACAAAAATATTCAGCATTTGTTCCTCCAAACTTTAAACAAACAACCAGAAGTCAAAAAGCCCCCCCCCCCAACCACACACACCTTTTTTCAATAACAAAAGTGCATAACAATTTTAAAGGCAGCAAAGCTGCATCTAGAAAAGGGGTTTGCAATCCCACAACCAGTTGTAGGTAGAAAACGGCTTTCCTCCAAGTCTGGCCTCGCAGGCAGCTTGGTTCAGAAAGACCAAGAACCTTGCAACCAAAGTCCAGTTCCTTAAATGCTCCTCAGTCGGCCGATGAGTGTTTGCAGGCACCTCTGGCCTTTGGACATGGCCTCTTCATGAAAAAACACCAACCGACGGAGGGACCCCCAATTCATCCAGTGCTTTTGGGGGGAATGAAGGTATGGTTCTCAATCTGGGTGGCTAAACATGGCTCAAAATTCATGCAGGTCAAGAAGGCAAAATGGATCGGCTGAGATGTTTTGGGCACAGCCAAGATGTGAGATGATGCTCTTGCGCCACTTCTGGACTTCAGAACCATTCAGGAAAGGAAAAGAGCATTAATCAGTCTTTCTTTCTTTCACTTTCTTCAATTCATTCTTTCTTTTAAGGTCACAACTGTGAGATTTCCATTAAGGTCAGAAAAGAAGCGGAGAGTGCCAAGAAAAAGGGGGACTCCTCCTCTGCGGAGAGGGACCAAAACCTTTCTTATCTGCAGCGAGGAAACGGATGGAGAAAACGTCCTGGCCTTTCCTGATGTTTAGATTGGCGCGGATCCTGGAACATCCGAAAACAGGGCTCCCGGAGATGTACCACCCGTTCTGACCCTCTGCCCCGGCGGCCGCAGCAGATGTTGCCTGCTGTTGCTTGGTATGAATTGGGTGTTCCTCCGGACGGGCGGCATTGTTGCCAAAGCTTAAAAATCCCCAAGGTAGCAAGAAATGTCAGAGGAGGGCAGAAACCTGTTGAACGCTGCCATCGCCAGCTGCTCATGTTGGCAAGGCTGGACTTTTTGCCAGCTTGGGGAATGAGGACTGAGACCTCCCTGCACAAGCTTTGCTCCACGCAGGTTGTGCAAGAGTCCATGGCACTTCTGGAAAGGGGCGTGAGGACGGATCCTCCCCATCCGGTCCAAAGACCTCAGTGTCCTCTGCAACGCTGCAGAGTTTTTTGGGCATAGCGTCATTGTTGTGCCGGCTCTTGGTGGGCATCTATATCGTGGTTGGTACGGTCCAGAGGCACTTGGTTCAACGTGGGGAGGGACCGCAGCGCACAAGGCTGAGTCTTTAGAAGAGAAGTCGGAGCATGATGAGGGAAAAGAAGGCGGAGGCCATGGGAAGCGGTCCGGAGAGGCCATTCAGAGCGACCCCTGAGTGGCAATGGTCCATGTTTTCACCAATGCAGGCGGCGTAGGCCATGACGTGGGGGATGTAATTCTGCTCATGGACGCCATGGAGGAGGTGGGCCATGGGACCCTTGGCGAACACGGCCACATCTTCGCCCCCGTGGGTCTCCATGCGCAAAGGGACGGCCGACTGGGCCTGGTAGTTGGCATCGGCTGCAGAAAGAAGACAAGAGAGCGAGCACAGAGTGAACCCAAGAAGTGGACCCAGTGATATGTAATTCCATTTTAATGCCCTCTTTAAACATATGCACACACATCACTGCTCTATGACTTGATTTTGGTTATGTGAGTTTTAATATAGAGAAATATTGCAACCAGCTTTGGGATTTTCAGAACGAAAAGCAGCAGAGGGTCTACATCAGGAGCTTAACACCACTTTGGAGGCCCAAACTGTGTAGTTTGGAGTCGGCTTTGGGATCGCATGGGTTTCTGTTTCCTATTCTGTCTGTTCCCAATTGACTGATTGGCGATATTAAAAAGATCTTTATCTTTTTCTAACCTTTAACAACATTATTATTAATTAATTTTAGTTAGCTTAAAAGGTTAAAAACCATGGATTCATTTCAAAGGTTTGGTTTTTACTGACCACAGCTCAGCCCCTGGGATCTTCAGACAGAGGAGGGGGTGCAAATATGTCTATCGGTAACTGAATTTCGGGTGTTTCTTTCTTATATCTGTCCCTTGGTGCCATCTGTCCTTCCGAAGGAAAGGCAGAGAAAGAGAGGAGAGGAAAAGGGAGGCTGGGGACTCACTGAAGTTGACAGTGGAGACGTTCTCCCTCTCGCCAGCAACCACTCGGTACCCGGGTCCGTTTCCGTAGAGGATGGAGGTGAAGGGCTTCTTGTCCATGTCACTCTGCATAGGGGCCAGACCTATATATATATAGAGAGAGATATGGAGAGTGCGGGGAGGAGGGGGGGAAGGTCAGCTAGCCACAAGGCCTGGCAGAGACACAGGAGCAGCCCTGCTTCAAGTAACTGCGGTGGTTGTGGCGAGGAAAAGAAGAGAAGGTTGAAGAGGAGGAGGAAGAGAAGGAAAACAAGGAAGAATAGGAGAGGAGAAAGGAGGAGGAGAGAAGGAACAAAAAAAAGGAGGGGGAGGAAGAGGAGGAGAGGAGAAAGAAAAGAGGAAGAGGAAGGAGGGGATGAAGAAGAAGAAAGGGAGAAGGAGGAAGAAGAGTAGGAGGAAAAGGAGGAGGAGGAAGAAGAAGAAGAAGGTGAAGTGAAGGAGGAGATAGGAAGAAGAAAAGGAAGGAAGAGGAGAGAAAAAAGAAGAGCAGGAAGAAAAATAACAAGGAGGAGGATAAGAGGAAGAGGAAAAAGGAGACAAGGAAGGAAGAGAAAGAAGACAAATAGGAAGGCGGAGGAAAGGAAGAGGAAGAACAAGAGGAAGAAGAAGAGGAGCAGGAGCAACAAGAGAAGAAGAGAAAGAAATAAGAGGAGGAGATCTACAAGGATGAAAAAGAAACCAGGCCATGCCAGGGTGCCAGGGGTCCCTTCAGGGGGCCATTTTTACGTACCGAAGATGGTGTTTCCGCGGGGCGTGTAGCCTCCGAAGGTGAAGACGTGGGAGTGGTCGGCAGTCACCACGGTCAGGGTGTCCTGGGCAGAGGTCATCTGGTCAGCCAGGCCAATGGCCCGGTCCATCTCCACGGCTTCATGGAGGGCTTGCTTGGCCTTGCCCTCATGGTGCCCATGGTCGATTCGCCCTCCTGCAGCCAAGAGAAGAAGAAGAAGAAGAAGAAGATGATGATGATATAGGGAAGGAAGGAAGGAAGGAAGGAAGGAAGGAAGGAAGGAAGGAAGGAAGGAAGGGGCATTTCACGCTGTACAGGCCTGGACCTCATTTCTTTTTCTTGGACCTCTGCAGAATTAATGCAGGCTTAGTCCCTCTCACCTTCCACCAGCAGGAAAAAGCCGAGGGGGTTCCTCTGGAGGACCTTGAGAGCCACAGCCACCATCTCCGTCAAGGAGGGATCCGTTTCGTTGTTCCGGTTCAGTTCGTACATCAGGTCGACAGGCTCAAAGAGGCCTATGGGAAGCCAAGGAAGATTGGAAACCTGAGCTCCATTTGAAACAGAAGATTCCCAGCTCCCTCCATTGAACTGTTTGAAAGACAGCAGGGCATCTTTGGCATCGATGCAACAACACTTTAAAGCGAAACAAGACCTCAAGCCGGTCCTACAAATCCCAGGGACTCCAAAGGATGGAGCTACAGCACTTAAAGGAGTGTCAAATACACTTTCTACAGTATAGATCAAGGCTTCCCAAATTTTGCTCCTCCAGCTGTTTTGGACTTCAGAATTCCCAGAATCCCTGACTGCTGGCCAAGCTGACTGTGGCTTCTGGGAGCTGAAGTACCAAAAGTACCCAGAGGACCAAGTTTTGGGTACCGCTATAGATGTACCTTGAGAGCATGCACCTTTTCTTGGGGGCAAAAAGGCACATTGGGAGCACATACACCACTACCTTTTCTTCCTCTGTTGCACCATCAAATCTGGGTGGCATTTTTTGGGCAGGAGTGGCAAGGGACCCAGGAAAGGGGGCTGAAATAATGTTCTGGAGGGGGATTCAAACTGGGTTGTGGGTTGTCCATCCCACTGACTTACCCAACAAATAGTCAACTTTGTCCAGGTCCAGTTTCCTCAGTTCGGTCTGGTTCCAGACGTAATGGGCATTCTGGCCAAGAGAGAGTCGGAACATTACACCAGAGAGACCATTTTGGGGGGACACCTCTACCTCTGACTCATGGCATGTGTGGCATTCCTCTTCCAAGCAGAGGATGATGGGGTTCAGGATCTTTAGCAGAGGCCATGGGATCATCTGTCCCCATTTCCTTATGAACTGAACAGCAACTTTCAAGGTATCCTAGCCCCTGACTGCCCTGACTGGGGATGCTGGGAGCTGCAGTCCAAAACAAGGAACTTCCCCAGGCTCTGATGAGGAGCTATTTTAAAAAGAATTGTAGTCAGTGTTTCTCTGCTTGCATCCATAGTTTCTAATGGACAATTCCAGGGATGGAACCTGACCGGGGCTTTGCAAACACACTAAATAATCCTGAGTAGGGCAGATCTATTAATGGATCCAGTAAGTTTGCGCCACCAAACCAGTGGGTCTGCTGTCGGTGGGACTAGGCCATAGGATTTGGGGTTTAGCATGCAAAACATGCAGCCAGACTCCAAAAATCATGAATCACTGGATTAAGATGGAAGTTGCCTCACCTTCTCGCTCGGCTTCTTCTTCTTCCATTCCTCGATCAGGTTCCTGCCGTCCAGCCGGGTCCCCCGGTACTTGTCCTCGTGCGGATACTCCACGTCGCTGGCGTTTTTGGGGAACATGTACTTCCGTCCCCCACCCATGATCACCTAAACCCGCAAAAAAGAAGAGGGATGAGTTACCATTTGCCCACCGGGCATGTTCCCATAAGAGTCAGCATGGCATAGCGGTTTGAGGACTGGAGCCCAGTGCTTGGAATTAGAATTTGTAGTTCATTATGACACCAGAGCTCTTTGGCAGAGAAGGCTAGCTATCTCACAAAACTACAAATCCCAGAACTCCATAGCATTGAGCCATGGCAAAGTGGTGTCAACCTGGATTATGTCTGCAGTGTGGATGCAGCCTAGCAAAAAAACTGCCTGTCCTTGTAATTTGAGGAGGGAAACCAAAAATTGAAGGTGAAGAGTTTCTTAATCCTTCCCCTTTGCAAATATTCTCTGAGACTTTGCATGGGCTGCTTTTTCACCAAGGAAAAGAGACCAGAAAGCCAAAAGAGAAACGTTGGACGGCAGAAGGAGCTGCCTCCAGGGGTCCTTAGAGATTTGGGATGCCCACCTCTCAGGGATGCTTTTGCGATGGATAGCCTCCATTAGGAGGAGTGGGTTGGGTGACCCTTGAGCTTCCCCAAAAACAAAACCTTCTCCGTTCCTCCCTAACTAAGCTGTGCCAACCTTTCTTTATTCTGCTCCGCCTGGAGACAGCCTTTATGTCTAAAAGGAGATTTATTTGACCAGTGTCCCATGTTTCCCCCCGAAATGTTTTCCAGGGCCTTAGGAGGCGATTCAGAAAAGCAGCAGCCCCAGCAAACAAGACCCAGAAAGCAGCAGCCCTGCATAATATATAGAGGTGTGTATTAATATTCCTCCTAATAACATAGCAGCCGCTCTCTCTTCAGCCCAGAAGAGCGGCCAAGGTGTCATTATGCCCAGATGGGAGACAAACTGCGCCTTAGTGCTCAAAGGGCTATTAAGGGCCTGAAATAACAGATTCGGACTCTTTGGGGGAGCATTTTTTGGTGCATCTGTGTGCTTTGGATCTATTTTCAAACAGGGAAGGGCCCTTCATTATTTATATTGGGGGAGAGAAATGATCTGACTGGCTTCCTCAGATGCCTTCACTGCCAAACGGCACACAGAGGGCAACCTCAAAGCTCATGTGCCACAGGTTGGCAGCTGTTTGCCCTGCTGCGGCTGCTGGTATTTTGGGCAACCGCTGTGCCAAAGTTGCATAAAAGGGGATGGAGAAGGAGGGGGAAAAAGGGGGAATTTAGCAGCACTTTTAAGGCCAACCAGTTTTTATTTTTGCACAAAGCTGTGCCAAGCTGGTGTTTGGAAGGTGCCCAAGATGACCGCTTGGCACCCGTAGCCGGCTGGACTCTGAGGTCACAGGCCGGCAAGTCAGGCCACTGTGGCGAAAAGGGGAGCGTGCCATGCCACATTTATTGGCACTCCAGATTTTGGCCCTGGCAACCCTCCGTCTCCATTGCAGACGGCAGAGTTTGCTGCATCCTTTCCTACTGCTGCCTCCATCTCCTTCTACTCCATCTACTTTCCATCCCTTCAGAGATGGGACATTTGTGGCCAGACATCATCCAAGTGCGGTCAAGATTGGAAAATAGATTAATGACGAAGGACAGAAAAGCTAAGAAAGGCTGCAGCAGTTTGCTTTTGCTGGAGCCGACTGGGAAGAGCAAGGTTACTTCCCTCCTCTCCTCTCCCTCGAATGTCAAGTACTTCTACATTTTGGACTCAGGTTTTTGGGACTTTCCCTGCCAAACTGGGATCTCAGACAATCCAGACATTTTTCATAACCTGCACAGAGAGGTTTCTTCCGAGGAGGAGTCCAATTCGATCGCCAGGCCACAAAATCTGAGAACGAACCTCGCCCGAAGGTCCTGAGCACCAACGATCGGTCTTCATGTTCCAGGAAATGGGCCCAAGTATTTCCCCCAGGAGCCTTTTTAAGTGATGAGTCACAGAGGGTTCTCCAAAAATGCCTCTTCGTGCCACGCAAGAACGAACGGCATGGCAAACTGTGCACGGAAACATTGGTTGGAACCGTTTCTGGCCAGCTTTAAACAATTTCAGCCCCGGGGTGCATTTCATTCCATGTTCATGATGTTTAGGAAGGTCTTTAGAGGAACAAGAGGAAAATAGAAACTTTCCTAATCTGACCAAAAAATAAAGTGCTGCACGAGATTCATGGCCAAGAGCCTCATTAGCAAAGCTTGGAAACGTTTGTTTTCCCTCCTTCACAACGACTCCCAGGATCCTCGGCCAGCCATGATGGGTGTTGTTGTCCAAGAAAAGTAGCTTTTCCAAGCTTGGCTCCTCCGCAAAAGCATTTCTGCCCCCCCCCCCCCTTTTTTTTTTTGGCCTACAGCTCCAGAATATTTGAATTAAAGACAAGGAAGAAGTCAAGGTTGAACTAGATTCTCCTGCATACTTTCAATTTTTGTTCTTCTTGTGGTTCTTGTTGCTTTTGTATCAGGCAGACCACAAACTCTGTGGGAAAGTGGAGGAAGTAACTCTTTTTATCCTGATTAGGATAGGAAAAATCACACCCCAGGAACTGTGTTTGCATTTCGAGGGAAGCTGACAGTGGCACCAACAAGGACTAGCTTTAAAATACAGGATTATTTACAGATGGTGCACTGGAAAAACCAATGCACTGAGCTCTTCCTGCTAGGCTTTGGCTCCCGGACCCACCAGGGATGCCACAATCTGTGGATGCTCAAATCCCATTGTGCACAATAGTGTACTAAAATGCAAAATCACAAAAAGACTTGTGCCCTTGTCTAGGGCTTTCCTTGCCCAAGGAGGAGCAGGGAGTCAAACCATGGCTTCCTAGAGTCCAACACTCAGAATATTGTACTATGCAAGCTCCCAAGATTTCTCCAGAGAAGGTTTGCCATAGCTTTCCTCTGAAGCTGAGAGAGTGTGCTTTGCCCAAGGTAATCAAATGGGTTTCTATGGCCGAGCAGGGATTCGAATGCTGGTCTCCTAGTTCAAAATTCAAACCATGGACCCATGCAGGCTACCAAGATATCTTCCATTGCCTTCCTCTGGGGCTGAGAGAGTGTGCTTTGCCCAAGGTGGGTTTCCAGGGCTGAGAGGGAGATTCGAACCCTAGGCACTCAAACCACTGGACCACACTGACTAGGGATCAAAACCAGGTGGCAGAGTCAGTGGTGAATCATCGCCAGAGGGAGCCATTTATCACTCCTTTCCTCTCCCTTTGTCATTCCCTCCCTCCCTCCTTCCCTCTCTGGACTAGACAATAGCCATTGATTGCCCCTTTTTTCGGAAAGAAAACCAGCTGGCCTGAGATGCCCTGAAGCGATGCCAACTCATGCGCTGCCTTTCCAGTGGCCCAGATAGAAAGCGCCACACACACACCAGACTATATTTATCACGCCTCGCTTCACCCCGAAACCTGGAATACATCTCCAAACAAACGCTGGCACCTCTGCAAAGCCAGGCCCTTCTGCAACGCCTTCCTTTTCTCCGCGCCCATGGAGGAGATTTGGGCAGCAGCATTCTCACCAACAGGTTCACAGGGAAGACATGTATATTCTGCTTTCCATTCCTGCGCCATCTAATTCAAAACGGTGGCATCTCATTCATTGGCGGCAGCCGCCATCTTGTTTCCAAAATGGGTTTGGTTCACCTTGGATAGCTCCTTGCAAATTTGGAATAAAACCCAGAGCAACCCCACTAAAATGAGAAACCTTACTCCATGTTAAAGCCTGCATCCACACTGCGGAAATAATCCAGTTTGACACTGCTTTAACTGTCACCGCTCAATGCTACAGAATCCTAGGAATTGTAGAATCCTGGGAGTTGTAGTCAAAGGGAGAAGAAAAGTCTATCTGCTTGAGTAGCATGTAAGATTTTAAATCTGCTTTTCTTGACTGCTTTTCAAATCCAACCTTCAAGGATTTGCAATGCTGCAAAGTATTGCAAATAAATCTTTCCAGGCAGGATTTGAAAAGCAGTGAAGAAAAGCAGATTTAAAGTCTTAGATGCTACTCAGGCCGATATTCACAGAGAGAGATAGAATGGGAGACAATGAGCGCTCCTAATAATTATCGGGTATTGAAGGGGAGCAGCTAGAAAAGCGAGAGGCCAGAGACAAAGCCTCCCTGATATATTCCAGCAGGAAACCCAATTTTGAATCCATTCTATAATTAGCTTGGCGTTGCAGGGTAAGCCGTTGGCACATTCGGGTTGCATGACTGAAGAAAGGATTCTCTCAAGTGCATGGAAGGGATTTGGGAAGACCCTCCAAGAGCTGGGGAAAGTGTCTGGATCTGGAACCAGGTGTCCTTCCAGGCTGGACATTATGGCTATAGGGTAAGACTTATTAGTGGTCAATGATGCTGCTGGTGGGACACAGCAGCCCTTTTGGGGTCTAGCATCCCTTCACTTTCCATGGGAGAACTATCTAATTCAGATGGATAGAATGGATAAGATGGCTAAGATGGATGGATAGGATGGACAAGCTAGGCAGACAAGATGGACAGATAAGAAGGATGGGTAAGATGAAAAGATATGAGGGAGAGATAGGATGGACAGATTGGAGGGACATATAGGAGAGATAGGATGGACAGATAGGATCGGTGGACAGGTAAGACAGGTGGACAGATAGGATGGATGGATGGATAGGATAGATAGGAGCTGACCCCAGGACCTCTAGGGAAGAAACGCAAAACGTACATGACTGTATTCTCCTTTACGTCCAGCCCAGTTTCCATCTGAATAGATTCGCCTATCCCTGCGGAGACGTCGCCTTGCCCTGCCACAGCGGCTCCTCTCACCCCCAAGTTGCCCACTCCGGCCACCGACCCACGGCCCACACTCACCTCGATGTCTGGGATGTTCTCAAACAACTGGTGGGCGATGTCTTTGCAGCCCTGCTGGAGGGCCTCGGGGGGCATTTCGTTATCCGAATACCAGTCTCGGTCGGCAGAATGAGCGTAGGCGGCGCTGGGGGTGGCGTGGTTCACCCGGGTGGTGGTCACGATGCCCACGGATTTGCCTGGGGGGGATAGGGAGGTCAGCAGGGGAGACAGCCCAAAGGTTTGGGGTCAGGGATCAGTTCTGCCAAAGGTTAGGGGGGCACAGGTTGGCAGCACAACAAAGTTTCCATTACCTTTTGGCTGAGCAGTATCCTGAGATTACAGCGGCTGCAATAGCTTGTCGGCGTAGGATGCTGTCTTAATATTAAAGTAATTACCATTTTATATTAAAATCCATCAGTGATACTTCACTGATGGATTTTTGTTTGGGTTTGTTAAATGGCCAACATAGCTACCCCTACATGTTTTCATATATATGTATATCCATCGACCGTTCTTATCCGAGCAAACGGTCCTCTTTCCCCATCTCTCTCTCTTTCAGTCACCTTGGACACATTAACTGGGTCATACTGGGAAGAGACCCAGGACTATTCTGGGAGGTTATCGACCCTCGCTGGTTAAACATTGCTCCAGCCGACTAAGCAAAGCATTGAATGAGCAAGAGCAAATCCTGGCCTCTGGTCTTCTTCCTCTGCTTTCTCCTTTTCTGCAACCTTGAGCACCCCTTCTGTTTTGCTTTTGGGGCCTTTCCCTTCCTCCGCCTGCCTTTGCCACGGGGGACACATGGCGCAACCGTGGGCAAAGTCGAACCGAGGACAAGCCACCTTTGTGGAGAGACCCATGGGGTGACGGAGGACATGGGCAGAGGCTCCGTTCGAGGGAGAAACCCAGGGTCTATTTTTACCCTGGCTTCAATGCATGCATAGAAAGAGTCCCTGTCTTTTGGCGAGGCTTTAAATAACTCCTTGATGTTCCCAATGTGGGCACTTGGAGAGGTCAGGCTTTGATCCGATTCTGAGTCAACTCCCCAAATCCCAAGGCAAGCACCGAATCGGGTTCGGCCCCAGCTTCGTGAAAGAGTGGCAAAGAGGGGCATCCCATTTGGGATGGGTTTCGCACGCTCCGTCTCGCATCCCCCAAAAGTTTGGATTCACTTTTTATTTTCTTGAGTGTCAACACAGAATACCTTCTTTTTTAAAAAAAGAGTCATTTTTCTTTGCTTGGCATTTTCCATCTGTTTGTTTGTTTGTTTTGAAAACAGGAAGGATTTTGAGTCTGAGACGCCGGCAAACATTCTGGAGACGGTGATAAAGAGAAGGTCTTTTTGGAGCACCTTCCGGCTCCGTCTGACAATGTACCTGTTCAGGTTTTAGTTTAACCTCTGTCTGTGTTTCGTGACACAACCCAAGGGCACTCGCCTCGAATCATGGAAGGAAAAACACTGAAGAACATCCTTGCTTTTAGCTTTAGGATAGTCGAAAAGCATTGACCTGGGGTGCATCTGCACTGCAGAAACAATGCGCTTTGACACCACTTTGGCTGCCACGGCTCCATCCTACAGAATCCTGGGATTTGTAGTTTGGTGAAGCACCAGCACTCTTTGGCAGAAAGGCTAAAAACGTGCAGAGCTCCAAATCCCAGGTTTCCGTAGGATGGAGCTATGGCACTTAAATTGTATTATTTCTACAGTACAGAAGCATTAAGTCCCAAAACTGGGGGAAAGGCAGGAGAATTAATGATTGATTGATTTTCTGCCTTTTCCTCCTGCACTGAGACTCAAGGCAGCTTCACTGACTTATTTCCATCCCCACATTTTCTGTGACTACACAACAACATCTTCTCACAATTCTACTTTTTCGAAAGCTAAATATTTGACAAGAGCTCAACAAACAAGGAAGTCTCAAGACCAGAAAAATCCAACGTCTCATTGTCTGAAAAGCTCAGCCTCCCCTGAGTTCCCCCCAAAAATCCCCCACCAAAAATAAAGCTTCCTCTATCGCAAAGGCGCCACCGAGGAGCAAAATTCGTCCTGGGGACGCAGTGTGCCCTCCGTCCATCCTCCGGACTTACCGGCTGCTTTGGCCCACTTGAGGATGGAGGTGACTTCGTTGCCGGCGGTGGTGTTGCACTGGGAGCGGGTGACGGCCGCGCTGACCCCTACGGTGCCCTCGTTGGCCTTCACCCCGCACAGGTATGCCGTGGCGGTGCCCGCGCTGTCCGGCACTTGGGCGTTGGTGTTGTACGTCTGTCAAAAGGAGGAGGCAATGGCTGAACTCTCACCCGAGAGCCAGTCCCAGGAGCTGGTGGGTCCTAGGTGTGTGTATGTGTGGATAGGTATATCTGCTTTGGGTTTCAGTCCATACTTGAGGGAGATATCCAAGGTACTGGGTTCTAGGTGTGTCAAGGTTCTAGGTGTGTCAACACAGAATAAGGTGAGGAAGGGGAAGAGAGTCTCTGAATCAGACCCAGAATTCCTGGTTGTGGGTCTGGTGTTGTGGGTCCTGATAGTGGGCAAAGGGGTGCTCCTGAAAGATCCAGAGACGGGGGGCAAAAGCAAACACCAAAGCCCTCCTTGTACGCCTCCCCCTTTGCAGCTGGCATTTGCAGGTAGACTGCTTTGGAAGATGGAGGCCAAACACCCATGTCATCACCACCCCAAACCTTTCTCTAACAGCCCCTTTTTAAGGTTGTCTAAACTAGAGGACAGCTATGCGACATTGCTTAGGGGACTACAATCCCCATCGTCCCCAACTGAGGGATGCTGGGAGGGGCACTACCGCCCGCAAAGGAGCCTTTTTCCAAGCCCCAAGGCAGTGTCCCCAGCCCAGTCCCTGCGCCATGAAACACACCACAAGTTAACAGTGTGTTCTGTGGGAAAGAACATACTTTGAAAACCTCGGCCCAGAATCAACCGCCCATAAATTTCATGGCTTGGCTCCGAGTTCTAGAAGGATGAGAAAAGAAGAAAAACTTGCCTGTCTCTCCATATTCCCCCTCTCCGGGGCAGGAACTATTTTGTAAACTGCAGATATCCTCCTTCGCTTGGGTTTTGTGTGTTTGTGCTGAACTGTAACACCCCCCAAAATTAAATAATTCAAGTCTTGCAAGGCTGGCTTTGCAAGACAGCAGCTGAGTGCAAGAAGCCATTTTAATGTGCAAAGGTCTCTGTTGAAGAACGCTCTGGCTCACTTCCCCACAAGTGTGTTTTTAAGAAGGAAAATAGCCAGCGCCAGGCCCAGGAAACCTTAAACCAAGGCAGGAATGCAAATAAGAGCAAAGGGGAAAATGCTGGAGAGATTAGGTATTAATTTCAGATGGATTGGGAAGAGGGCAGGAGGAAGGCTAGCCAACCTTTGGCTTCTATTGCTCCTAGTTAAGCGGACAGGCGCTTCCCTCGCAGAAAGCTGCTTTCTCCGATGCATGTCCAGCTGACCCTTGCTCTAAAGCAGTGGCTCTCAAACTTTGGCTCTCCAGATGTTTTGCACTTCATCTCCCAGAATTCCTGACTGCTGGCCATGCTGGCTAGGGCTTCTGGGAGCTGAAGTGCAAGACACCTGGGGCACCAAGGTTTGAACCATCAAGACTCCCCTCCACTTGAGAACTGGACCCCCGGGGAACCTTTGACTGGAGGGGCAGAATTTGCATTTGGAGGAGCAAAATGTCCTCCTTTCACCCCTTGTATCCGCATCCCTATGAATTAGTGCCATGGAGGAAGGATGGCAATCAATGGATTTAAGTTGCAAGCAAAGAGGAAGACTCTCTTCTTTGCAAGGTCAGTTCAAGTGCGGAGTAAGGACCATCTTGGAGTCTCCTTCACTAGAGGTCCTTAAATGGAGGGCATCTTTCAAGAGTGTTTTCCCTCCATGGACCTTGGGGTACCTTCCAACCCTATGAATCTGTCCTATAGAGAGAGAGAGAGAGTACTGTATATATGTATGTATGTATATATCTATATCTATATTTGTACATAATTTGTTAAACTAGCTGTATGTCTTCTGCACAAATCTCAGGGCATGGCAGCCAGGGGACACTGGGAGTTGGGGACCAGGGCTGGCAAAGGGATGATGAGAGTTGTAGTCCCCAATAAAGGGACCTATCCGAGCACTAAGCTTTCCCTCCCTGTTGGCGCTCCCCAGACAGCCATGCCTATGCTCTTGGCAAGATTATTCTTGGCATGGCTTCCATGTGTAACTAAAGGATTACTCTCCCACAGGTACCTGCCTCATCTCAAGTGTAAGGGCTTTGGGCATGACCCAGGTATGCGTCACCCCATTGGCAGCCCTCTTGCTTTGGAGCACCTGGCGCTCCATGGGTCACCATGACGTCCCCAAGCTCCATCCAAAGTCTTTGCTTCGGCCCTTGAAATTCTTTGCCTCTTTTCACTCTGATGCAAAGGAAAATACAAGGGCTCCCTGGCATATCGCCCCGCTCTGCCCTTCCAGTGTTTTCTTTGGTATTCTTCCATACCCACCGTTTTAGCTCTCTTTTTTCATGCCATGAGACCCATCCTGATGGGGAGTGACCCTGGCTAGACACAAGTGGAGCTGCAGCAAAATATTGCAGCACAAAAGGAGGGTTCTCCCTCCTTAAGGTTCCTGCTTCCCAATTTCATCCCCAAATACCAAGACCACTATCCTGACCCATCCTCTTTGCCTTTAATTTCCCCCATTTCATTATTTGTGACTTTTTACAAAGGTAAGGGTCCCTCCAGGTGTTCAAGAAACCCCATTTTGTATAAGAAGAGGGCCACTTTGGCTCCAAAATTGCCACCTTTCAGAAATCCGAATGGTGTAAATAAGAGGGCATGACAGATTTTTTGTTTGGGCAAGTCATTTCCAACTTAGGGCAACCCTATCATGGGGTTATCTTGGCAAGATTGGTTCAGAGGGGGTTCAAACCCTGGTCCCCAGAGTCCCAGTCCAATGCACAAACTGCTATATCACCCTGGCTCTCACTCCGTGGCAGAATTTAGCTGTGAGTAAACGGATGTAAAACAGTCATTAATCCTTTAATTGCAACTCTCTGGGGACATTGGGACACTGTGTTTTAAGTAACTATTTAGCCCTTTTAAAATGTGTGTCCCATCCTCCCGGCTGCTTAGGGCCGTCCATTCAAGACCATCATCCCAGGCCTTGACGTTTCTGGGCCAAAACCTGAGGCCTCAGGAAATGTCATCAAGCATTACGCATCAAGCACAAACCCACAACGGCTCACAGTTTGTCATTCAAACGCACGGAAAGTATAATTTTATGTTGGGAAATGAAGACAGGAGTCTTAGCTGAAGTCTGGGCTGCTCCCAGGTCAAGGGAATATAAGGGAACAAGAAGTAATGCAGTCTGACACCACTTTAACCGCCATGACTCAGTGCTATGGATTTCAGCTGTGAGATATTTAGCCTTCTCCGTTGGAAAGATAGAGAGAAGTTGGCAGCATGAGCTTTCGTAGACCTGAGCCTATGTCTTCAGATGGTGCCGCTACAAACTACAAATCCCAGATGCCCCCTTTCATCTGAAGACATAGGCTCAGGTCTACCAAAGCTCATGCTGCCAACTTCTCTCGATCCGTTAATCTGAAAGTTGCAGCAAGATCCCTTTGCATACAAATGGTTTCATTTTAAGTTTCTAAAGAACTTTTGTCAGGAGCTGCCTTGGGTCCCTTTCTGGGAGAAATAAAATAAATGTAATCAATATAAATAAAAACCCCAGGAATGGATAGCATGGAGCCATGGCAGTTAAAGCCAGTGCGGATGCAGCCTCACCTTTTTACAGAGATGGGATAAGGATCATTTACTCTCCCCTATTTGCTTCTGCAGAGCAGAGCAGAGCAGAGGGTGAGCCCTGGCTCTACAGCCCTGGCTCTATTTTATTTATACGTATTTCCAGGAGAGGCAAGCTAAGTACGGAAACACCTAGAGACTCCCTGGAAAGTCTTTGCAAGTTGCAGTGACAAATGAATTAAGTCTTGCAAACTGTATCTGGCTGCTGTTTTAGTTGCCTGGAGCTTTGCATAGAGCCCTTCCTTCTTGCCCAAAACTGGAGAATTTACATCATTCTCTCACAATGCTTTTTAAAATTTATACTATAATTATATGTACTGACTTTATTCTATTTGTAAAGTGCCACTATATCAATAAATGGTAATAGTAATAGTAGTAGTAATAGTAGTAGTAGTAGTAGTAATGATATGGAAATGACCCAGGAAATGTGGAGACATGGGGCCAGACCACTGGGTCGCCTTCCTCCTTACCTTAGAAAGGGCCACATAAGGAAAGCGGTCCATCTCCAGGACGGTTTCTTCTCCGTTGTGGTTCTGCAACTGACCCTTGAGGATGCGGGCAGCCGTCACAGTGGGGACCCCCATGCCTAAAGAAGAAGAGAAGGCAGTGTGTTAGTCTGGTTAGAGCACAGAAGGGGGACGATGGGTCCTAGAGTCCCCACAGCCCCAAACCAGCCCTCTTCTGAAGGTCCCCAAATGGCCACTGCTGCTGTCCCCAGAACACCTCCGATGGCGGACTTATTATTATATACATTTTCTCATTTCGTACATATCTCTTGACCTCCCCAAAAGCACTCACCGTCTCCCAGGAAGAGGATGACGTTCTTGGCCACGTTGGTGTTGAGTTCCTGGAGTCTCAGGGCCTTCTTTAGTGTCTCCTGGGCTTGGTGTCTCCAATATTGTGGGTTCTTCTCCTTCTCTGCAATGGAGAAAACGGAGAGAGGGAAGGATGAAAAGGCTCAGGTGAGACCCAGGCACACCTTTCCCTCCCTCAGAGTGTGTCTTCTAATATATTAGAAATCAATAAGGGGATCAATCACTGATCAATACAGTTCTTAGGGGCAAATTTTACGCCTTAGCAAACCTGGTCTTCGCAGCCAACTGATTCTCCAAGTCACTCACCTGGAACCAAGGCGAAGGATGCTTGGAGCAGCAAGGCAAAGAGCAAGGCTTTCATTGCGAATCCTTGGAGAAACGGATTTCTAGGTGCGGGGTGCAGAATGAGCAACGTTCATGCACCAACTGGTTCTTCCGGAGGATGCTTCCGATGCTAAATGAGAGCAAAAGGAAAGGAGCAGGTGTGTCAGAGGTTTGGGTGTGCAAACGGGGAGAACAAAGCGTTACACAGGATGTTCCCTTCTACGGGCCCAAAGTCTCCAAAAGTGTCACTTTGCATGCTGATTTTCCAGACTAGCGTGGCTATGTCTTTGAATTTTGAGCTTGGCCACAGTCAGTGCTAAAGGATTTATGCCTTCCCTGGGGAGAGGCAGAGGAGTAGTTAAGCAGTTAATGGTGGCATCGTTCATTAATCTGCCTCAGGCAGCCAAGTGTCTCGGGGCGGCCAAGTCTCCCTCTGGCCTCTTGGGCAAGAGTCACTGGTGGCTTCCAATGAACCAGAGTGAGTGGGTTATCCATTTTGGGTTTTAGTCTGAACTTATCCATATTTCCACCAGAACTATGAGATTCTTAGGACAATGGGGTTTGGGTCCATTAAGCACAACACAAGACAATCCCTCAAAGGGGTGAAGCCAGGAGAGGTACCCCAACAAAACACATGCTGCGCCGCTCCTGATTCTCCACTCGGTTTTTGTGGTTTCTGCTTTCCTCGTCTCAGCACTCTCTTCAAAAAACCCTCCTGTTGCCTAAACCAGAGTCTCCGTTTCCTGGGGCCTGGCCCCATTTCCTGAGTTCACTGCTGTTTCTGTTTTTGAGGCACGTTTTCAGCACCAAGCCCTGGAGCCATCAACCTTTGGAGGGAAGGACAAGAGAAGGCCATTTGCAAAGACATGGTGGGCCTTGGCCATTCAAGTGTCCTGCTTTGCCATGGCTCCATCCTTTGGGATTCTGAGGTCTGTAATTCTGTAAGATATCCCTCCTTCCCTCTCAGCTGTGACAACAAACCATACAAAGTTCTGGACTCAGCAGGACTACCCTCAAAGATCAGGGAATTAATTTGCACCCACTCCAATGAATTAATTGCATCCGCCCCTGAGTTTGGTTTCTTTCAATAGACTGGAAGTGGCTCTCCCGTCTTTCTACTTTCTGCATTTGTAAAATCGCCTTCTTCAGAAGAGGCATTCTCCTCCTGGCATGAAGGGATGCCTCTTCTTCCAAGAAGTCCTCCACCATCCACATCTTTTGTATGTATTTGAAATAGGAAAAGGAGACTTGAAAGCACTGCCACCAGTGCATTTGGACACTGTCAAACGTGTGTGTGTTTAAACAATGCATCGACTCATGAAATGCTGTAAGTCTAGTTCCCTGGGGGAAGGAGCCCTTGGCACCAAGAAGAGGGGCGTTCCTCTTATGTTGTTCTTCGAAAGGGCAGGGAGTGCAGGACACCTTCCTCCCTTGCCAAGATCCAGGACGGCTCCCGCTTTCGTGGGCCAGATTTCATGGGTGGGTTTACTCTGGGCTGATTTGGCCTTGTATCTTGTATTTCCAATGGAGATAGTAATAATAATGAAAGAGGAACGCCCCAGATCTCAAAGCCAAGAAGCCCAAGCATCCCCTTCCCCAGCTGACAAGATCTGCAACCTCCCCTTTCCAACATTTCAAAGACAAAAACCAGGAGACACGTAGCCAAGAAGACAAAATGTTATTCATGAAGGAGATTTAGTCTAGGAGAGGCTGCGGCAGTTTGCTTTTGCCTGAGCTGGCTAGGAAGGGCAGGACTCTTTGCCCTCCTCTTAACCGCTCAGTTAAATGCAGATACAACCTCCTTTTGTGCTTTGAACAACCTCAGTTTGCAGCAGCTGAAATAACCAGAGTTATGTCTTCCTGCAGCAGGCAGAAAGGGGTTGGATTAGATGGCCTTTGGTGTCCCTTCCAGTTCCATGATTCAACGAAAGGGTGAAAGCCAAGGAGAAAAGAGGAGCCCGAGATTGAGCAACCCTAATGGGGACCCTCCGTTGTGCCCAGCCTGCCCACTTCACGGCTGCCTCTGAACGCTGCCAAGCCTCCCAAAGAGCAACAGTGGCTTTCTGAATAAGCCCCTCGCTGCCGTAGCTAATTCCCTGGGATTATTCCCACTGAGCGCCAGCGATCCCATGAAACGTTCTTAAGAGAAGCCTGGCATGAAGCCCAGCCAAAATCCACCCGGCAGCAGAGAAGGGAAGAAAAGAAAGAGCTTGACGGGAGAGATGCCCAGGCTGGGCTGGCACACTCAAGGGGCACCTTGGCTCGACGGATCGGTTGCAAACGGCCAGAGACAGGGAAGCACCTGCCTGTGGACAAAGGATGGGCAGAGGGGCCTGTGCCACCCACCACATCCTTCCAACGCTGCAAAAAGAGAGTCCCAAAGTGATAAGGCAGAAAGCCAGGGGCGGCAAGAAAAGTTTAGGAATGAGCCACAGAAGTGTGGCATGGTTTGCATAATTGGAGGCCACTGCAGGGACACATGCACAAACACACAAAATGGTGTAGGCGATTCTGGGCAAAAGGACTGGCAAAGCACTGTCTTGCAACACTGATTCCAGTGCATCGCCTGAACCACATCTCTCCTGGCACGCCAAACATGTTTGATGTGCTTTTTGTGGGAATCTACTTAATCATTCTGCTGGATCTGGTAGGCCCACAGCTGTGGAAGGTTCCTTTTTTTTAATGGAATACAAACTCCAAAAACCCCCACCCAACATGGGGATGCTGGAGGTTGTAGTCCCAAAAGAAGAACCTTTCCCCCGCTCTGCTTTTGGGATTGATCCACCTTCTGGAATTCTTCTACTCTGTTTTTCCTTTAAAAGCATCTAAAAGCAAAATGAAGAAAGGTGATCTGAATGAAAGCATTGAAAACTCAAGGCAATGTGTCAACTCATTAATATATTTGCAAACTGAGCAGTGATGGGTTGGAAGCCATGGCAAACCCCTTGTTATGGCATCTTAGAATCATAAAACCTTAGAGCTGGAAGGGGCCCCAAGGGCCAGATAGTTTAAAAACCTGTTTAAAACCCTTTGGCATCCCAAACCCAAAGGCTTCCTTCTGCCATGCAGAAAGACACAACTCCAGCACTCCCAAAAGATGAATGCGCATTGCCTTTGCACATGGTGCATTGCAACTGAATTAGCTGCATGCATTGGCCGCTGATCTACATTGCAATACTCAGCTACAGGAGTTACGTAATGTAACTCCATTGGCGGGTATTTAATCTCTGGTGGGAAACCTGACCCATGCATTGCCGGAGCGCATCTGGAACGACTTAAGTCCATGAAAGCTCAGGCTGAAACAAGTCAGTTTTGCAGCTGGATTGCTCCTCTCCTCACCCAGCCTCACTTTTTCCTTTGGATGCTGCAACCAAGAGGAGAAGAAACCATGCGCGGGGGTTGGAGTGGATGGCTCTAGAGGTCCTTTCCAACTCTGTGATTCATTGTGAAAGCAAAGTGGAATGGGTTTTAATGTCCTCGATGGTTCATCAAAACCAGCTCCTCTGCCCTTGGGCGAGTTTTACTCTCCCTTTGGGTGCCGACTTTGGCAAACCGACAAAGCCCAAGGGCCCTCATCCGGCCCAGCATCCGGGTTTCCACAGACTTCCCCGGTTTTTAATGTCTTCTATGACATTTCCTAGTGCCTCCTTGGATGCTGAAGGGTTTTAACTCGGTGCTGTGCTGATTTTAACCGTTGACTCGGCTTGTTGTTGCTGTTATGTGCCTTCAAGTCGTTTCTGACTTTTGGCAACCCTAAGACGGACCTGTCATGGGGTTTCCTTGGCAAGTTCCTTCCAAGGAAGTTTGCCATTGCCATCCTCTGAGGCTGAGAGAGTGTGACTTTGCCCAAAGTCACCCAAGTGGGTTTCCATGGCCGAGCCAGGATTCGAACCCTGGTCTCCAGAGTTGCTGTCCAACACTCAAACCACTGTCCTTTTTTAAATGGCAATTTGCCCCTTTTAGCAGCATGTTTAAAAAACCTTTCACGTCTGTGAATGGTACAATTCTATTATAATGGTGCATGTTTGTAATTGTATTGCACCCGTTTTAAACCATAAGTTACTTTGAAAGCATTCTTTGGTTTTTCAGAAAGGTGGGAAAATTCAGCATTGGGGGCAACAAAACCAACCCCTCTTTTAATCCCAGGATGAGGAATAAGTGTGTGTGTGTGTGTGTGTGTGTGTGTGTGTGTATATATATATATATATATATATATATATATATAATTTTAACATTTTAATGCACTTTAGTATTTAATTGTTTTAATGGAGGATTGTTTTACTGTGTATTTTATACTTTAATGCAACTTTTGTAGTGTTTTTAACCTGTATTTGGTATTATTTGCTGCCTTGGCATTGGGAGAAAGATGGGATATAAATGAATAAAACATTAACACTAATTCTCTTGCTGTGCAATTGATGCCATCCAAAGGTTCACAACCGTTTCCTCCATCCCTGGTTTAGCTGGAATTTTGAAGTATTGATTCAATTGCCTTTTCAAACACCTAAGAAATGGGGAAAGAGAAGGAGGTGAAGCCCCATAATCTAAGCACGAACCAAATGCTTTTCAACTGCCCGGCTTTGGCGGAGATAGTCCCAATTCATCCTTTATTGCCCCACTTTTCTGATGGTTTTAAAATGTCCCGGTTTTCTTCCTGCCATCTTTAGTTGCCCCAAACTGAGTTCAAAATGCAAAAGTAGTTTGCACTCGGTGAACTCAGCCGGAAGAGGAAAGCCTTGCTTCCCAGTCAGTTCAAGCAAAAGCAAACTGCTGTCTCTCTCCAAGCTTGCATCTCATTCATAATTTGGGCCACATTGACCACAATGCTATTTCCACCTGTGAAATGTTGGATGGTCTGGATCCCTCCTGCCCCTTTCCCTGGGAGAGGTTTGGGTGGCAAACGGCTTCCTTTGGGATTTGGCCAAATGCCTCTCTTTCCCTCGGCCAGTTTGGAAAGTGCATTTGGTCACACTTCTTCCTGGCTCACCTCAGTATTTATAAACCCTCTTTCTGAGCCAAATCCTCTCAAATGCAATAAAGCTAAAGGGCTCCTTTGTTCTGAGCAGCTGAATGAGTGTCCAGCCGGTGCTCCGCTTTTCCATCGCTCGCCTGGATCTCCTTCTTAATCACTCTGAGGAGAGTCACTGGATCCCTTGGATGGACTGAGTCACTGGGTAACAACAATCCACTGGGTCTACTGTCCCTAAAAGGAAGTGAGGAGGGAAGAAGGAAGGGAAAAACTGAAGAAGATTTAAAAAGGAAGTCAAGGTGGATTAAAGAAGCGAGGAAGGTAGAAGAAGGACAGAAAAGAGGGAGGGAGGGAGGGAGATTAAAGAAGGGAATCAAGAGTGGATCAAGGAAGCAAACAAGGAAGAAGGAGGGAGGAAAAAAGGAAGGAAGGAAAAGACTGAGGAAGATTTAAAATGGAAGTTAGGATGGATTAAGGAAGCAAGGAAGGAAGAAAAATAGGAAGGGAGAGAGATTAAAGGAGGAAACTAGGAGCAGATTAAGGAAGCAAATGAGGAAACAGAGGGAGGGAGGGAGGGAGGGAAGGAAGGAAGGGAGGAGCAAGCTTCCCCCAGGTCCTGCTCTCTGCTTGGGGCTGCTGGCAAGGATGCAGAGCAGCAGAGAGGCCTTGGCCCCCATGATCCATTCTGCCAGCCCCACAGACAGACAGAGAGACAGGGACCCTGCTCCCAGGTCCTGGGAGTCCCCTGTGACTTGGGGGGGGCACTAGAGGGTCCCCCTAGAGCCTCTGCCAGCCCCTGTGCTGCCCTTAGCCCTGGCGCTCCAGGCCCCTCATTAAGCCTCCCTAACGAAAGAAGATCCCAGATCCGTTGGTGGCCCTTGCTCTCTCCGCCAGGACTAGCTGCCCAAAGCCCAACCCTAGGGAGGATCTGCGCTCCCTTGAGTCGGACTGTGTGAAGAGTGTGATGAGCACTGTCCTTATCGACATCAGTCCCTTGCCTTTCCCGCTTGGCCCTCCAGTTAACAGGGCCAACCCAAGGGAGAGCGCCGTCTGCATCATCTGGTCATGCCTTTTCCCCAGGGAAGAAGCCCTGAATCCCCGAAGATTGGACAGGGCATGGAAAAGGTACTGGGGTCCCCTCAGGTGTGGGGAGCAGAGGAAGAAGGCTAAGCCTTGACATCCAAAAAGCAATTTTTCCATTGCCCTCCAAAAAAGTAACTTTTCCAACCTCTGATGTTGGGGCAGGGGGAAAGAAGATGCCTGTTTGCTTAAGGAGAGACTCGGACCCCTCCCCCAAACTGTGGGGACAGTCCTTCTGGGAAGGCACTCTGTACATGCCCAGGAGCTCAGCAATCGAAAGGCAAGCAGTTCTAGGGTGGGGGAGATTACGCTTGGGCCCCTGGGAAATTGGGAGATTTTGAGGGGCAGAAGGGAGGAAAAGAGAGAAAGAAAGGGGGACAGTGAAAGAAAGGGAGAGAAAGGATGCTGGTTCATGTCTGAGTAAGGAAAGGAGGAAGAGGAGGAGATGAAGAAGAAGATGAAGAGAGAGGATGAGGAAAAGGAAAGAAAGGGAAAGAAACAGAAAAAGAGAGAGGAAGCCGGTTTAAGTCTGAGGAAGGAATTAGGAAAAAAGGAGGAGGGAAGAAGATAGAAATGAAGAGGAAGGATGAAGAAGAGGAAAGAAAGAACGAAAGAAAGAAAGAAAGAGGAAGTTGGCTCAAGTTTAAAGAAGGAATTTGGAAAAAAGGAGGGGGAGATGATGATGATGATGAAGAAGAAGAAGAAGAAAAAGAAGAAGAGAGAGAGAGATTGGAGAGAGGAAGAGAAGAAAGAATGAGAAGGAAAAGGCAGCCAGAAAAAGAGTAAGAAAGTGTGAGTGAGGAAAGCAGGAAGGCAGCCAGGAAGGAAGGAAGAGGTGAGGGAAAGAATAAGAAAGAAGGGAAAAGAGAAGGAGGGAGGGAGAGTGGGGAAGAAGAAGGAAAGAGAGAGGAAGGGAGAAAGGAAAAGAAAAAGAATAAAAAGGAAAGTGTGAGGAGAGAGTGAGGAAGAAAAGGGAAAGGATATGAAAGGGGAGAAGGCAGAGAGAACAAGAAGGAAAGAAAAAAGAAAGGAAGGGGAGAGAGAGGAAAAGAAAGAGAAAGAGAAAAAGGAGAGAAGCAGAATGGAAGAGCGAAAGAAAGAGAGAGAGAGAGAGAGAGACAGACAGACAGACAGAAAGGAGAGAGAGAGAGAGAGAGAAAGAAAGACAGACAGCTAGTGGGTTGAGGGTCCCCTCTGTCCATCCTGGGGGCACCAAGGGGGTTCCGGACATTGGCTTCAAGGGGGGAGATGGGGGTTCCCAATTCCTTGGCTTCCTCACCTTCTCCTCCTCCTCCTCTTCTTCCTCTCTCTCATCGGCTGGAGGGTCTTGGGCATCGCCGCCTCCGCCAGAGGGACCTCCGCTCTTTTTAAAGAAGGAGGGAATGAGGGAGGGAGGGAGAGGGAGGGAGGGAGGAGGGAAGAGGGACCCCCCTCTGCTTCTCAGGGGGCGCCCCCTGCTGGACGCAAAGGGAAGGGAGGCGCACTCCTCTTCTCACTTCCCTTCACTTTCTCTCCATCCTCCTCCACCTTTCCCTCTTTGCAGCTTCCTCACTCTGCCTCCTTACCTTCCTCTTCTCCTTCTCTCTCTTTTGTGTGTTTTCAATCCCTTCTCCTCTCAGGGACACCTCTCCCTCCTTCTTCTTCATCTTCCTCTCCTCCTTTTCTTTTCTCCCCCTTTTCCTCTCTCTCACTTTCCCTCATTTTTGCCATCCCATCATCCTGCTGTACAGTTGGCCCTCTGAATCCACAGGTTTTTTTAATCCATAGATTCAAGCAAGGCTTGAAAATATTTTTTAAAAAGATGTAAATTCCCAAAAGCAAACCTTGATTTTGCTGATTTTACATAAAAGGGTCACCATTTCCGTCTGCCAATGTCTTTCATGGGACTTGAGCATCCCTGGATTTTGGCCTCCATCTTATGGAACCAAACCCCGGCGGATAACAAGGGCCCACTGTCTTTGCAAAAGGAGGAGCCCAGGGGCTTCAAAAGCATCTGGGATCAATTCTGCTCCTTCTGGTTCCCCTAATAACGGAACCGCCACCATCTGGATGCGGTTTTATGGCCGACACGGCTACCCTTGTCTTGCTTTGCATTTTAATAGGCTTGTTTTTAAAACAGTTGCAAATGTACTATACAGCATCAGCTATAACAGGGCCTGAGGAATGTCACTGCAACAACTACACAATAACCCACCCCCCGCCAACCTCTGCTCTTACTTGAGATTCCAGCTCAGCATTAGGAACTAATGCTAAGAGCTGTTGGACATGCTGTCTCAGTGGAGTCTCCTTCTTTGGAGGCTTTTGAACAGAGGCCATGTGTCCCAGGGAGTGCTTTGACTGTGTCTTCCTGCATGGCATGGCCAAAGGGAGTCAGACTGGGCAGCCCTTGGGATCCCTTCCAGTTCTAAGGTGCTATGATCAGCACAGGCTTTTCCCCCTTGCAGATCCCTAGGACAGGACATGAACCAATGGATACAAATAAGCAGGAGAGAGATCCCACCTGAACATTTGGAACAACATCTTGGCCATAAGAGCTGTCCGGTGGTGGGACAGACGGCGTGTCCAGGGCAGGGTGGTGGCCTCTCCTTCGTCAGATGAGCATCTTTTAGGGTTACTTTAGCTGTGCATTCCTACCTGGCAGAGGTGTCCCTTGCGCCCCTTTCCAGCGCTGCGATTCTACAATCTCTCTTGCAACTCCAGGCGCGCACCAGCAGGCAGCAGTGTTGGCCAAGGAATCCATGCTGAGCTCATGTGCCACAGCCGTGGGTCCTTGAAGACCTGCTCTTTCCCCCACGAAACATCCATCTGGCTCCTTTCCTTGCAAGAAAGAAAGAGGGACACTCCTGCAGAGAAAGAGAAAAGCTGGGTAAGGCCCAAGGCATGGACACGGGGTCACCCCAAACTCTGGCTTTGGTTAGACTTAACTTGGAATAATACTGCACCCATCATATCAATACTGGTATTATACATGGTATTATTATACTAGTATCATACATGTTATTATTATGGTATTTGTAATACTGCAAACATATACCAACCTACTGCTTTGGTCAGACCTCACCTGGAATAATACTGTTCT
Source organism: Sceloporus undulatus (assembly GCF_019175285.1). Lineage (NCBI taxonomy): Eukaryota > Metazoa > Chordata > Lepidosauria > Squamata > Phrynosomatidae > Sceloporus > Sceloporus undulatus. The sequence goes on along the minus strand of NC_056528.1, from coordinate 499,298 downwards.
GGGCACCACAATTCAAGAAAGATGCTGAGAAACTGGAGCATCTCCAGAGAGAGACCAAAATGGTGAAGGAAACCATAAAGCTTTACAAGGGGAGACATGGATATGTTTAGTTTAAGGGGCGACATGATAGCCATGCTTAAATATTTGAAGGGATGGAGCAAGCTTGTTTCCTGCTGCTCCAGAGAATAGGACCCAGAGCAATAGATGCAACACACAGGAAAAGAGATTCCAACTAAACTTTAGGAAGAATTTATAACCTCACTCTATTTCCCTTGCAAAGAGATAAGCAAACATGACATTGTGGCATCTTGGAGAGTAAACCTACTTTCCACATCCTCACACTTGGGAATATTCACTCCTTTCTGAGCAGACTTGTAAAGAAAATATATGCATTGCACTGAAGTCTGTTAGCTATTAAGCTGCAACGGAATATTTGTTCGGCTGCCGTTGTGTTTTGGCACGGTCGGCTGCGGTGCTTTTAATGTTTTATCTGTTCCCTATTTGCTCAAACCATCCAGCCTTCCTCTCCCTTCGCCATTTTCTTCTAAACGCTTCTGGAAGCTCCACATTTGGAAGTCGCTGAACACTTTGCAAAGGGCAAATCCAACCCCAGAGACCTTTGGAGACGGAAGCCAAAGAAGGCCGAATCCTAGCAGAACAAACCAGCTGCGTCTCAGAAAGGTCTTGTTCTGGTCAGCCCCACGGATTTGGCGCCTCCGACAAAAGCCCAAATATTCTGTTGTGTGCCCTTTCTTTGGGGCTTCTTCCAGGGCTGAGCAAGGATTCGAACCTGGTTCCTGGCTCTCACTGTACTGAGAGATTTACTTACGGCCGCATCCCCACATAAGGAAACCAATCTGGCTCTGAGAAAAATGCTCAGACATCTTCCAAAACGCATTATTTTCCCCAAGGCTCTGTAAAATATGATCATAAAACCGATGTGAAACACGCAACAAGGGATAAAACACTCACAACGGCAAAGCAAGCAAGGAAACAACAAAGCCAGCTCTATTATTCCTCCCTGATGGGCTTTCAGTGCTTTTAATCTGTTTTGAATTTACGGCTGTTTTTAATGGGATAGTCTTTAATTTAAGGAAAACAAACTCTTTTACTATGATCATTGTCTTCTGGCTTAGCTTTAATCTATGTTAGGGGCTGCCTCGAATCTCATATTGGGAAGGCGGAGAGATAGCCAACCAATCAATCAATCAATCAGGACTGAAGCTTTGCCAATGGTAGAGATGGTCTTAGTGCAAACACAAATACACACACACACACACACACATATATATATATATATGCCACATGACAGACAGGGACACAGAGCTGTACCAACCAAAAATCCCTTTCCTCCGCTGGAAAAAGGCAAGGAGAAGTCTGCAAACTGAGACAGAGGTCTCCATCCGCACTACAGACTTAATGCAGTTTGACGCCGCTTTAACTGCCATGGATCCATGCTATAGGTTCAGTGGTTTTGTGCCTTCCCTGTCAGAGCGCTCTGGTGCCACGATAAACTACAAATCCCAGGATGCCATAGCATTGAGCCACGGCAGTTAAAGCGGTGCCAAACTGGATTAATTCTGACCTTACTTTCTGTAGCGCTGGGCCCTGAAGGCAAATGTTATGGGTGGCAGGGATTCTTATTGTTTTGCTCCGGTGGAGCCATTCGCACTCAGCGCTTCCATCCTTCCAAGAAACGCCGCGTGCCAAAAATTACGTGACTTAATCTTCCATGACAAAACCTCTCACCTTTCCTTGCCAGGTTGGCCCAGGAGTGGCCTTCGCTGTTTGCCTCTGAAATGGAGAAGGAGCGCACTAGTTTCATACCTTTATGAAGGAGTGACTCAACTGGCTTTGATTCACAAGGAGAAAAGGAAGGAGGAAAGGAAAGGAAAGAGGCAAGAAAGGAAGGAGGAAAGGAAGGAGGGAAGAAAAGAAGGAAGAAAGGGGCAAATAAAGGAAAGAGGGAGGAAAGGAAGGAGTGTCTCTGGCAGATGAGGGTTCAAATCCCGGCTCAGCCATGGAAACCCATTGGGTGATATTGGGCAAGTCACACTCTCTCAACCAAAGAGGATGGCAATGGCAAAAGAAACCTTCCAAGTTGCCTAAGTTGGAGAAGACATGAAGGCAAACAGCAACAGCAACCTTGAGTGCCAAGGCTAGAGAAAAGACAGGACATTTGATTGATTGATGATTGATTGATGACAGCCCAGACCAGGGGTAGGCAACCTTTTTTCGCATGTCCTCCATTTTTTTTAAAAAAAGTGTCTTCCATTTGAAAATTTTGTCCTACATTTGTCCTGGTTTATTTATATATTTAATTTTTTTAAAAAAAAC
>NC_056528.1:496444-496861 GCF_019175285.1 Sceloporus undulatus | reverse complement strand
AATCAGCAAATTTTTTCGCGTGTCCTCCATTTTTTTAAAAAAAAGTGTCTTCCATTTGAAAATTTTGTCCTACATTTGTCCTGGTTTATTTATATATTTAATTTTTTTAAAAAAAACTTATTTAATTATTTATTTTTTGGCTTCGGCCCCCCAGTTGTCTGAGGGACAGCAACCCGGCCCCCGGCTCAAAAAGATTGCCTACCCCTGCCTTAGCAGTACATCTCTATTATGAAATTTTTTCAGTAGTTGTTTGAAACAGTATTACTTAGAACTTCTAGCTCTGGCCTCCAGACATGTTTCTCAGTTGAGTGAATTCCTCCAGATCTTTGCATAACTGACTTATACTGTATATCCTTTCAATGTCATAGTTTCCATTTCTTTGAGGTGCAGGTGATTGGCCCTCCATTTTTAGCTTGT
>NC_056528.1:383686-496419 GCF_019175285.1 Sceloporus undulatus | reverse complement strand
TAGAAGGCAAGAGAAAAAGAGAAAGAAAGAAAGAAAGGAGGGGAAGAGAGGAAAAGAGTGAGAAGAGAAAAGAAAGAGAGAAGCGATGGAAAGCTCCCTCCTATCTCTCTCCCTCCCTCCCTCCCTCCCTCCCTCCTCCCTTCTCTCTCTCTTCTCTCCTCCCTCCTCCCTCTTTTATCTGATTTTCCCCTCTTTCCCCTCCTTTGTTTCCCCCATTTTTTGTCCTATCCCTTTTCTTCATTTTAGCATTTTTTTTCCCCATTCCTTTTCTTCCTCACTTCTCCTCCTCCTCCTCTTCTTCCTCTCTCCTCATCTTCTTATGTCTTTTCATCTCCCTCCCCAGAAACCTCCGATCTTTTTAAAAAGAAAGCGGAAAGAAGAAAGGGACCCCCCCTCGTCTTCTCATGGCGCCCCCTGCTGACGCAAAGAAACCGCACTCCTCTTCTCTCCACTTTCTCTCTCATCCTCTCCACCTTCCCTCTTTGCAGCTTCCTCACTCTGCCTCCTTACCTTCCTCTTCTCCTTCTCTCCTTTGTGTGTGTTTTCAATCCTTCTCCTCTCAGGACACCTCTCCCTCCTTCTTCTTCATTTCCTCTCCTCCTTTCTTTTTCTCCCCCTTTTCCTCTCTCTCACTTTCCCGTCATTTTTGCCATCCCATCATCCTGCTGTACAGTTGCCCTCTGAATCCCACAGGTTTTTTTAATCCATAGATTCAAGCAGGTTGAAAATATTTTTTAAAAAGATGTAAATTCCCAAAAGCAAACCTGATTTGCTGATTTTACATAAAAGGGTCACCATTTCCGTCTGCCATGTCTTTCATGGGGACTTGAGCATCCCGGATTTTGGCCTCCATCTTATGGAACCAAACCCCGGCTGATAACAAGGGCCCACTGTCTTTGCAAAAGGAGGAGCCCAGGGGCTTCAAAAGCATCTGGGATCAATTCTGCTCCTTCTGGTTCCCCTAATAACGGAACCGCCACCATCTGGATGCGGTTTTATGGCCGACACGGCTACCCTTGTCTTGCTTTGCATTTTAATAGGCTTGTTTTTAAAACAGTTGCAAATGTACTATACAGCATCAGCTATAACAGGGCCTGAGGAATGTCACTGCAACAACTACACAACAACCCCCCCCGCCAACCTCTGCTCTTACTTGAGATTCCAGCTCAGCATTAGGAACATGCTAGAGCTGTTGGACATGCTGTCTCAGTGGAGTCTCCTTCTTTGAGGCTTTTTAACAGAGGCCATGTGTCCCAGGGTGCTTGGACTGTGTCTCCTGCATGGCAGGGCCAAAGGAGTCAGACTGGGCAGCCCATTGGGATCCCTTCCAGTTCTAAGGTGCATGATCAGCACAGGCTTTTCCCCCTTGCAGATCCCTAGGACAGGACATGAACCAATGGATACAAATAAGCAGGAGAGAGATCCCACCTGAACATTTGGAACAACATCTTGGCCATAAGAGCTGTCCGTTGGTGGGACAGACGACGCGTGTCCAGGGCAGGTGGTGGCCTCTCCTTCATCAGATGAGCATCTTTAGGGTTACTTTAGCTGTGCAGTCTACCTGGCAGAGGTGTCCCTTGCGCCCCTTTCCGCGCTGCGATTCTACAATCTCGCTGCAACTCCAGGCGCGCACAGCAGGCAGCACAGTGTTGGCCAAGGAATCCATGCTGAGCTCATTTGCCACAGCCGTGGGTCCTTGAAGACCTGCTCTTTCCCCCCGAAACATCCATCTGGCCCCTTTCCTTGCAAGAAAGAAGAGGGACACTCCTCCCGAGAAAAGAGAAAAGCTGGGTAAGGCCCAAGGCATTGGACACGGGTCACCCAAACTCGGCGTTTGGTTAGACTTAACTTGGAATAATACTGCACCACATATCAATACTGGTATATACAGGTATTAATATCAGTATACATGTTATTATTATGGTATTTGTAATACTGCAAACATATACCAAACTACTGCTTTGGTCAGACCTCACCTGGAAATAATACTGTTCTGGGCACCACAATTCAAGAAAGATGCTGAGAAACTGGAGCACTCCAGAGAGAGACCAAATGGTGAAGGAAACCATAAGATTTACAAGGGGAGACATGGATATGTTTAGTTTAAGGGGCGACATGATAGCCAGGCTTAAATATTTGAAGGGATGGAGCAACTTGTTCCCTGCTGCTCCAGAGAAGAGGACCCAGAGCATAGAGGCAACAACACAGGAAAAGAGATTCCAACTAAACTTTAGGAAGAATTTAAACCTCACTCTTTTCCCTTGCAAGAGATAAGCAAACATGACATTGTGGCATCTTGGAGAGTAAACCTACTTTCCACAATCCTCACACTTGGGAATATTCACTCCTTTCTGAGCAGACTTGTAAAGAAAATATAATGCATTGCACTGAAGTCTGTTAGCTATTAAGCGCAAACGGAATATTTGTTCGGACTGCCGTGGTGTTTTGGCACGGTCGGCTGCGGTGCTTTGTAATTTGTTTATATCTGTCCTATTTGCTCAAACCACCGGCCTTCCTCTCCCTTCGCCTTTTTCTTTTCGAACCTCTTCTGGAAGCCCACATTTGGAAGTCGCTGAACACTTTGCAAGGGCAAATCCAACCCCAGAGACCTTGGGGAACGAAGCCAAAGAAGGCCGAACCCTAGCAGAACAACTGGCTGCGTCTCAGAAAGTCTTGTTCTGGTCAGCCCCACGGATTTGGCCTCCGACAAAACCCAAATATTCTGTTGTGTGCCCTTTCTTTGGGGCTTCTTCCCAGGGCTGAGCAGGGATTCGAACCTGGTTCTGGCCTCACTGTACTGAGAGATTACTTGACGGCCGCATCCCCACATAAGGAAACCAATCTGGCTCTGAGAAAAATGCTCAGACATCTTCCAAAACGCATTATTTCCCCAAGGCTCTGTAAAATATGATCATAAAACCGATGTGAAACACGCAACAAGGGATAAAACACTCACAACGGCAAAGCAAGCAAGGAAACAAACAGCAGCTCTATTATTCCTCCCGAGGGGCTTTCAGTGCTTTAATCTGTTTGAATTTACGGCTGTTTTTAATGGGATAGTCTTTAATTTTAAGGAAAACAACTCTTTTACTATGATCATTGTTCTCTGGTTAGTCTTTAATCTATGTTAGGGGCTGCCTCGAATCTCATATTGGGAAGGCGGAGGAGATAGCCAACCAATCAATCAATCAATCAGGACTGAAGCTTTGCCAAGGAGAGATGGTCTAGTGCAAACACAAATAACACACACACACACATAATATATTATGCCACATGACAGACAGGGACACAGAGCTGTACCAACCAAAAATCCCTTTCCTCCCTGGAAAAAGGGCGGAAAAGTCTGCAAACTGAGACAGAGTCTCCATCCGCACTACGACTTATGCAGTTTGACGCCGCTTAAACTGCCATGGATCCATGCTATAGGTTCAGTGTTTTTTGTGCCTTCCTTGTCATGTCAGCGCTCTGGTGCAACGATAAACTACAAATCCCAGGATGCCATAGCATTGGGCCACGAGTTAAGCGGTGCAAACTGGATTAATTCTGACCTTACTTTCTGTAGCGCTGGGCCCTGAAGGCAAATGTTATGGGGTGGCAGGGATCTTATTGTTTTGCTCCGTGGAGCCATCGCACTCAGCGCTTCCATCCTTCCAAGAACGCCGCGTGCCAAAAATCGTGACTTAATCTTCCATGACAAACCTCTCACCTTTCCTTGCCAGGTTGGCCCAGGAGTGGCTTCGCTGTTTGCCTCTGAAATGGAGAAGGAGCGCACTATTTCATACCTTTATGAAGGAGTGACTCAAACGGCATTGATTCACAAGGAGAAAAGGAAGGAGGAAAGGAAAGGAAAGAGGCAAGAAAGGAAGGAGGAAAGGAAGGAGGAGAGAAAGAAGGAAGAAAGGGGCAAATAAAGGAAGAGGGAGGAAAGGAAGAGTGTCCTCTGGCAGATGAGGGTTCAACCCGGCTCACCATGGAAACCATTGGGTGTATATTGGGCAAGTCACACTCTCTCAACCAAGAGATGGCAAGCAAAAGAAACCTCCAAGTGCCTAAGTTGGAGAAGACATGAAGGCAAACAGCAAAGCAACAGCAACGCCACCTTGAGTCCAAGGCTAGAGAAAAGACAGGACATTTGATTGATTGATGATTGATTGATGACAACCCAGACCAGGTAGCAACCTGCGGCCGCGGCCGGATGCGACCCGGCAAGGCCTTGGGACGCCCCCGGCCTGGTCCTGCCACCGATTGCCACTGGGGGGCACTTTGGGGGCAATTGTCTATAGAAGCCTCAGAAACATGCATTTAATTAACATTTTTTTTAAAGATCAGCATTTTTTTCGCGTGTCCTCCATTTTTTTTAAAAAAAAGTGTCTTCCATTTGAAAATTTTGTCCTACATTGTCCTGGTTTATTATATATTTAATTTTTTAAAAAAAAACCCTATTTAATTATTTATTTTTTGGCTCCCCCCCCCCCCAGTTGTCTGAGGGACAGCAACCCGGCCCCCGTCAAAAAGGTTGCCTACCCCTGGCCTATTCCAACCAAAGAAGCACCCCAAAGCAGCTACAAACCCGTTGCCAGAGCAGACACCTTTGGGTGAATCGGGACACACTTTGTGAAATCGTACAAGCTGCTGGAATGGAAATCAACCATGATTTCCTCCAGGCTCTTTCTGGGAAGTCTGGGTCGGGGCCTGGCCCCCTTCCAGAGGTCAGGTTTTTGGGGATGGAGAGAACACAGAAAGGCCACTTCTAGGCTGGGAAAGAAGCAACCCCAAGCAAACCCCATTTGCAATGAAGCCAATGCTCCGCTGGAGACTTTGGCAGAGCCTTGGGGTGCCTTTCCATCCCCTTCCGGGGGTCCACCTGAGACGCCTCTGACTCTCCCCAAAGCCTTCTCCCCGTCTTTTGCCCAAATCCAACCCTGCTTTCTTTGCTTCCTGGGGCCTCCTCTGAGGTTTCCAAGTGTACTTCACCTCCCAGTGAACCGTCTCCCATCTTGACTTCATTGCAGCCTCAGTATTGACATCTGCCAGCAAACAGAGCCATTACAATGTTGACAGGCCTTCCGTCAACCAGGCTTAGCAGGCGCTCCGGGGGTCCAAATCTGCAGAGAGACTGGAAGAGAGAGGCCTGCCAAATGGAGGAGGCACCCCTCAAAATGCAGGGGTCACGCAACCTGAACCCGGCTCTTTCCAATGGAATTTATGCTGGAGCTGGATGGGCCCCAGTCTTAACTCCCTCTCCGTTCTTATCATTTGTTCTCTTGGGATGATGGGACATGCAACCAAACCTTTGCTGGGGGGGGTCTCAAATTCAGGAATGATGATGATGATATTTTATTAGCACCCACCAAAATGAAGCTGATTTCATTTTGGTGAGTGCTAATAAACTATCATCATCATCATCATCATCAAGCTTTATTTATCAAGTGCTGTAAATTTACACAAGCGAATGGTCTGAGCATTGGAAAAGGACTCTGGGGACCAGGGTTCGAATCCCTGCTCATCCATAGAAACCCATTGGGAGGCCTTGGGCAAGAAGTCCCACTCTCTCAGCCTCAGTTGAAGGCGATGGCAAACTCCTCTGAACCGATCTTGCCAAGAAAACCCCAGGAGAGGCTTGCCTTAAGGTTGCCATACGCTGGGGATGACTTGGAGCCACACAACAACAAATACCTGAACCAAAGCCCTAGGATCGGCTTGATTAGGGTTGCCATACATTGGAAATGACTTGAAGACACACAACAACAACATACAAAGAGGGTCATGGAAACCCTTGGGGGAGGACTACAAAGCCCAGTATCCCCGAAACTCCTTTCCTGGGTTTGCAGCCCACCCTCTGCATCTCTCCTCCAAAGGGCTCACCTGGTGCACAAAGGAGATGGCTGTGAAGGGATTCTGGGCCTTGCAGTCCTTTCCTGGGCTTTGTAGTCCTCCCCCCCTCCCTGCTCGCAAGGGCTCACCTGTGGCACAGAAGAGCTGTCTGTGGGGGGGATGGTGGGCTTTGCAGTCCTTCCCTGGGCCCCTCCCCTCCATCCTGGGCTGGCTCTGCCTGGGGGGATGATGGGCCTTGCAGTGCATCCCCAGCCAGGCGCTCCATCCTCCTCCTCCGCCGAAACAGCCTCACCTGCAGCACCAGCAGACCACGCCCACCGCCCAGGCCACGCCCACCCCGTTCAAGGAGCGGGGACTCGGGAAACCACGCCCCCTTGGAGGGAGGACTGGCCCCTCCCCCTGGACTCTCACAGAGAGAGAGAGAGAGAGAGAGGAAAAAGCAGCACCGACGGAGGCTCTTCCCCGCGATCATGGTGAGCCTGGAAAGGGGGAAGGAGGGAAGGAAGAGCCCAGCTCCCTCTGGGACGCCTGACCCTCTCCAGCCCCCCTTTCCTCTCTTCCTCCTTCCTCTTCCCTCTCTTCTTCCTCCTCTTCCTTTCTCCTTCTTCCTCTCCATTTTCTTCCTTCTTTTTCACTTCTTCTCCTCCTCTCCCTTCTCCTTCTTCCCTTTTCTCTTCTTCCTCCTCCTCCTCTTCTTCTTTCCCATTTCCTCTTCCCTTCCTCTGCCTTTCAGGGGAGCCAGGCCAGGAGGAGGAAGAGGAAGAGGAAGAGGAAGGGGAAATATTGGGAGAAAGGCAGGATGTAGCCATATAAAATAACCATCATAACAATCACATTTCCACCTCAGAGGCTTTTCTGAGCAAGGCTGCCATTGGCTTCCCTTGAGGCTGAGAGAGTGTGACTGCGCTCCTTCTAAGAGCCGTCCTCTAAAGAAATGAACGCTAGTTCTACGGTTACTAACAGGCGTAGTAACGCATTTATATTGATACATAGTACGTAGCAACATAGATAGATAGATAGATAGATAGATATTTCTCTCCAGTTTCGGACTCAAAAGGTCAATACTTTTACATTGGAGAGAAAGCAGCTTCTATGAGAGAGTTTTAAAATGACAGCTAAATGGTCTTGCCTACAAAGACCCTCCACCTCTGGAAGCAGTCTACCTTTGTGACCCCTCAAATATTTGCCAAGCGTTTCTCTCTTTACAAAATGACACTCTGGACGTGGCCTAGGCCTCCTTGTATCATTAACAGGCTGGGAAACATGGCTCTTGCATAAAGAGAAAGTGTGCAAAAGTGGAGAAAGTTAATCATTACAGGCTTTGAAGACAGACCCATGGAGCCTGGGCTTCACCCGCCGGCCCTGGCCCACCTGGCAGGGTTGGCGTTGTCGTCGCAGGGGTTCTAAAATACCAATTGGAGGGTGTAAAATGTGGCGTCGTAAAGTGCAATGGCATCTGAAATCTCCAAAACTGGGTTGCCGTTTTGCGCCACCCAAATGCACAAAATAAGAGGTGATTCAGAAAGACCGGGACCCTTGGCTGGGGTTTGGCTCCAGGACCCTCCTTGGATACCAAAACCCATGGATGCCCAAGTCCCATTAAATACATTCTCATTCTCATCCTGGGCCACTGCATAGCTATTTCTATGTATAATAATGTCCCAAACCCACAAAAGCAGCCATGCCTTTATTGGCACAAAATTCAGGTGGCAAAATGTGTTTTGCGCATCGTGGCTAACCAAGAAAGGTGACACTTCTTTTGTGTGGCTTTGCATGTTGTTGCCCTTCCAGGCATTTTGGAGACCTTGGCTCCTTTTGCAAAGGAAAGGGTCTGCCTTGGCCAGGAACAAGGGACCCAGGTTGGCCCAAGTGAGCCGCGTCCTCGGAAAACCTGCCTTGCTTTGCAGGCCTCTGTGTGTTGTGTATGTGTTTGTGGGGTGTCAAGGGGCTTTTCTATCTGCCTATCAGCTGCTTGCTTGGATGGGATGAGTTCTTCCGTATCACAAGGCCGGAGGAGGAGAGGAGGGAGCCTCAGCACGCAAAGAAGCCACGAGGCCCAGGCTCTCCAACGCTCTGATGACGCAGTTTGTTGACGCCGGTCTCCGAGGTGCCAAGGAACAGCAAAGCATTTGTGTGTTTTTTTGGGGGGGAGAACTGGACCTCGGACAGCAGCTGCAGGACACAAGCGTCCGCCTAAAAGCCTCCCGCCCTAAAGACTCCTTCCTTGCAAACCCCAAAAGGACTTTCTGTGGCGTTGTCCCACTTTTTCTCCCTTCCCAACCTTTCCGTGTTTGGAAAGTGCAACATGTATGTTTGCAAAGGGGAGATCTACTGTATTTAAGACAGAGATGTGTCTCTTTCCCCTCCATCCCATCATGAATAGCAATAATAATAGTAATAATATAATTTCTTACCCACTTCTCCCTATGGATCAAGGGAACAACAACAATCAACAGACAAATGGCTTTTGCTGCTGTTACTTTTCCATGTCCCTTATCCGAAACGCTTGGAATCAGAAGTGTTTGGGATTTGGGGATATTTGCATCTGTTGTTGTTGTGTCCTTCAAGTCGTTTCTGACTTAGGCAATCCTAAGGTGACCCTATTGTGGGGCTTTCCTGGCCAAGATTGGTTCAGAGGAGGTTTGCCTTGAGGCTGAGAGTGTGTGACTTGCCCAGGGCCATCCATTGGGCTTCATGGACGATTGAACCCTGGTCTCCAGAGCCGTAATCCATGCTTAAACCATTACGCCACGCTCCTCTCTCAAAAGCATTTGCATTTGCCTTGGAGACGAGGGAGTCAAGTCTAAGCATGACATTCATTTATATACACCTTCTTCCACACATAATGGCCTGAAGGTACTTTTATACGCAGTGTTTAAATAATTTTGTGCATGAAACAAAGCTTCTTCAGAAAGGAAAGCTGTCACTGCCTCAGACGCCCATTTTGGATTGCCGCTCCTGGAGAAGGATACAGCGATCGATCAATCGATCCATTGATGCTAGCTGATACTTTATCCATCTGAGCCAATCTCTCCTGTTCTCCTTCTCTTTCTTTCTGAACTGGCTCCTCTCTTTCAGAGCTTAAGGGAAGTAATTACTACTATGGACTACAAAACCCAGAATGCCCCAGCCAGACAGCCATATGGTCCTCATGGCTTCTGCAGATCCTTCATGCACAACTTCTTCCCTTTGCATTTGTTGGCTGAGAGCCTCTCTCTGCAGAAAGGACAGCATCGCGTGGACTGCCAGATGTTGCTGGTTTGCAGCTCCCATCATCCCCAGCCAGACTAGGGGAGTGATGGAAATGTGTAGCCCAACAAATATCAGGAGGGCCGGCCACTGATGTGTAACCGAGGCTGTTCAAAGCGGATTTACATGGGCAGCGTATAAAGGGTTTCCCAAGGAGATCATCATGAGGAACAGAGGAGCGATGCTGGGCCTGGATTTGCGTGTTTCGCACAGTTGTTGCTTTGTTGGGGCTGATGGGATATGTGGTTCTTGAAAAAGAGAAGCCGTCAGGATCCAAGCAGATGCGCCGGGAAGCTCCCTTTTTGGAAGGGAAAGATGGCGGCCAGGACCAGGCGGAGGAGGCTGCAAAGGGAGCAGCCACAGTGTTTTGTTTCCATGATAATGAGCTATTTATGGCGCCCAGGATATTTGCATTGTTTGATAAATAGGCCACTGTTTGGAGAGCCAGAGCCGCTCTGCGCAAGGGCTTTCCCCCTCCGCTGGTGTGTGCTTTGCAGAGGAGCATCTGGGCCTGGCCTTTCCTTCATCAACTTCTTCCCAATCTGGGGAGTTGCACGGACCCCAATTCCAGCAGCTGCAAGGTTTGGGGAGATGGGAAGAGCATGGAAACCAGTGTGGCACCTCAGTTGGGGACTAGGACTCTGGGAGGCCAGGGTTCAAATCCCCACTCAGCCGTAAAAACAAAGAAACCTCTTGTGGGCCTCAGGGAGGTTGCACTCTCTCTCAGCCTCAACGGAAGGCAATGATAGCAAACTCCCTCTCAAGAAATCTGACCAAGGAAAGGGGGTCGCCATAAGCTGGCGTCAACTTGGAAGGCATGCATGCATGCAGCTTCCCCCGTCTGCAGCAGAGGCGTCCAGTCCTTCCAAGCGCACAGAGAAATCAACCCCCCCCCCCGGACTTTGGCACGACTGACCCTTGGACTCAGGCCAGGGCTAAGAGTTGAAAAGGCAGAGGAAAAATAGGGCAGGACTCTGTTATGGTGCAGAGAGAGAGAGGGAAGAGCAAAACGGAGAAGTAACTCAGCTTCAAGTAATGTAGTTAACCAGTTACTTTAGGAGGAGAAGAGTATGCAAAGGTGTTAACAAAGCCACATTTCAAGGCTGGGAACAAAGTTACTTCAATGGTATCGCCATTAAAAATTCCTTGTTCTGGTTTATTTTTCATCAGATTGGTTCTGACTTGTGAAGAAGTCTCCCAGATCTGGACCCTGCTCAGGTCTTGCAAAGTCAGGACAGCGGCCATGGCTTTCTGGATGGATCCAATCCCCTTGCAATGCGTTTTACCTCTTCCTGTCCCCTTCCACTTTCTCCAGCATTATCATTTTTGCTCAAGAGACATCCAAAGTATGACAGTTGGGTCAACTTCATTTCTAGGGTGACTTCAGGCTTGATATGTCCTAGGACCCATTTATTTGGCTTTTTGGCAGTCCCTGGTACCCAAAAAGACTCTCCTCCAGCCCCACATTTCACTTTCTCCACTGTCCGTCTTTCACAACCATTCCCAGAAAGTTAGAAATACAATGAATGGTCTTGATGCTTCTCTCTCTAGGATTTATTTTTATGTTGGAGGACTTTGTCTAGTTCCTTTATAGATACCTTTCCAAGTCTTAGTCTTCTTCCAGCAATTTTGAAAAGAAATGTTGTCGTTGTTAGAAGCTTTTGGACAGGGATTCTTCTTTTCTTTTACCGATCTTAATCCCTCCAAAGTTAAGCCGATAATAGCCTTCGTAGATACCTTTCCCACTCTTAGCCTTACTGGCAGAAGCATTTGGATAAGGCTTCTTCAGTTTTTACCAACCTTAATCCCTCCAAAGTTAACCCAAGAACAACTGCCTTGCATCCCATTTTGGCAGAAAGGCGGGATAAAAATCCCCTAAATAAATAAAAAAAATGAATCAATCACGGACAAATAGTTGAGAAAAAAACATGGCAGCAACACGTAACTCCCAGCCCACAGTCGTGAGTAAAGTTACTTCTAACAATAAGCTCTGGGTGTGCTGGGATCCCTTTGCAAGGAGAAAAGCAGCCCTCCAGGAAATGAAGGGACGCTCGGCGTGTGCCTTTTTGGTTCTGGGAAGCGAGAAGGATTGCTCCAAAGTGACGTTGCTCTGAAGGATCTGGAAATCCTCCTGGTTTAGCAATCGCACGTTTTGTGGTGCGGACAGGCCAGAACAGGCCGTTCCAAACCTTTGCAAAATGCCAGATGAAAGACCAGCTGCCGTGTTTTGAGTTTCCCAGGCAGAAGGGGAAAGAGAGTTACTCACAGCCCGGTCCTTCCGTCCTTCTCCCAGAATCCGCCCCGTTTGCCCCAAGCGAGATCCTTAATGCAATTTCAGAAGCAAACTCCTGTACGGTATTTAAGGATACTTGAACATCCATGGATTTTGGTATCCCTGAAGATCTTGGAGGGTCACGAATGTATTCCAAAAGCAAAGCATGTTAATGCAAGGGATACTATTTAAGGATACTTGGGCATTCATGGAAGACCTGGAACCAAACCCCATTAGATCCCAAGGGCCCCCAAAGTATACCAAACCAAAAAGCAGAGCACTTTAATACAAGGGACACCATTTCACTATGCCATTGTATTTAAGGATACATGAGCATCCATGAATTTGGATATCCATGGAGGTTCTGGACCTGAACCCCATCAGATACCAAGGGTCCCCCAACGTATTCCAAAAGTAAACTAAAAAGCAAAGTATTTTAATACAACTATACAAGGGACACCATTTCACTGTGCTGTTGTATTTAAGGAAACTTGAGCATCCATGGATTTTGGTATCTGTGGAAGGTCCTTGAACCGAAGGCCAGCAGATGCCAAGGGCCACCCACTGTACAGTATTTCCCTCTTGCATTTTCCAGGAAAGCCTTTTCTTTCCTCCTTTCCCCGGCAGCCAGGAGGAGCGCAGGGCTGGCCGGGAAGGCATGTGGCAACTGGCCCTGGGAGTGTGGGCCGCAGAGTCTGAAGCGTGTCCTGTTCCCTGAGATCCGTCGTCCCGGGGAGGGAGAAGGCAGGGCCTGAGTCACAGCCGAGGGAGGAAGGCAGCCCTGTGGGGCTCCTGCGTTTCCTCCTCCTTCCGTCCCACATCTCTCCCGGAGCCTCTGGGCGTGGGCAAGCCAGGCTCAGATGCACCCAGAGCATTACTCTGGCTAGGCTCTTCCTCCTCTTCCTTTCGGAGCAAAACAAGGAGCAAGAGTCGGTCCTTCCAACCCGGTCTGGTCTTGGCAATCTTTTCCTGGGCTGATAAAAGAGGTGAGCCTGGGTTTACCTCCTTTAAACCAAACAGATCTCCCTTTTGATGGGGCTGGAAGAAAGTGAGGGAATGGGGTGAGTGTGTGTTTTGTGTTAAGAGGTGAAAGTGCTGTTATGCCCAGAGCTGGGTCCCGGAGCGATGTTTCTGTTAACAAGATAAGCCTGTTTGGTCTTGCGATCTGTTGACTTCAGGCCTCCAGAGAGAGAAAGAGAGAGCCTTTCTTCTCACTGAAAGACTTCTTCTTGTTCTTCATGCTCCATGCTGTGCTTGGCTTTACTTTTTTCGGCTGGTGGGTTTTGAACACGGGTCCCCAGGGCTTTTGTGCAGAGGTTCAGCCATTTGCAGAGAGAAGACTGGAAGGGAATGAAATGCCATTTCAGCACATAAATTCTTTCCTCTGTGAAAGAAAGGAAGGAAGGAAGGAAGGCTAAACTGGACCCTGGTTTGGAGAAGACGCCCAAACTGTCTGTTGATTTCTTGAGAGTTTCAGTGCCTTGATTCTCGTTGTCTTTTTGTGCACATTCAAGTTATTTCTGACATCTTCTTGTTGTTGTGTTCCTTCATGTCGTTTCTGACAACCCAAGAGCAGAGACCTGGGTTCGATTCTCAACTCAGATATGAAACCCACTGGGTCGACTTGGGCAAGAAGTCACACTCTCTCAGCCTCAGGGAAAGGCAATGGCATACCTCCTGTGTACAAACCTTGCCATGAAGTCCCTGTGACAGATTCACCTTCAGTTGGAAACGACTTGAAGGTCTGACACACAACGCATTCCCTGGCGGTCTCCCTGCTCAGCTTCCAAGATCCTCCCAAGGATCTGATGGTGCCTTCAGGGTTTTTAGAGGAGGGCAAAGAGGCTGCGGCGCACGCGTTGGGCTTAAGCCCCAGCGTCTCCAGGCTCAGGCTGAGAAATCCCCATTAAAAATGTGGAGAAGAGGTGAGCAAGGTCCCCTCTTGTCTGATTTTGTACAAAGCACCTTCCTCTTCTCTTTGGAGGGGATTCACAGGAGAAACCTCTGGACTCGAACTCAGGGCTGGATTGCCAACGGTTTGGTTGGCGCAAGGGCTTGGTTGCCAATGCTTTGGTCGGTGCTGAAGGAGGCAAAGGGCTCCACCATCTTCCTTTTCTCCTCCAGCCGCTTCCTGAGTCTGCTGCTGCATCTCTTATCAACAACGTTGTCGTGTGTGGGCTAGGTGAGCAATGCCGCAAACATGCAAAATTCTCCCCTGGCCTGCAGGACACACATCTGTTTTATCCGAACTCCTTAGTTCATTCCTCCTGTTTCCTTTTCCTTCATTCTTCCTTAGCCACTGCTCGCCCTTTGAACCTGGGTTTGGCAACCGCACAAAACCTCTGCCTCTTGTGGTTACACAAAAATCCTCTGTGAGGTGGTTTTGTTGTGTGGTTTTGCCGTTGTCGTCACCGACGTCTCTTTGTGGGCGCATACCGGACTGTGTGGGCAAAAGGAAAGGTGTGGGAGGTGTTTTTGGGGCCGGATTTGGTGCCTCATAAAACACACACACATAACCCTGGGCCATAGCAATCCATTTCTTGTGTTGTTGTGAGGTTTTACGCCTTGTTTTGCCCGGTTCCCAAGGATGCCGGTTTTTGCAGCTGCAGGTCAAACCAGTCTTTGCAAGCGGGAAGAAGGGCCCCAGTTCTGCTGGCCTCAAATATTCCTCTCCCGCGGTGGGTGTGTTTGTTTGGCGACTGTTTGCGCCCCCGGCCGTCCCTGGATCACGTCATCCCACAGCAACATGTCAGTGGAATTTGACAACCTCACAACCGTTTGTGGGAGAAAAGCCGGGCCTTTGTGCAACCAGAGAAGGGAGAGCAGTCAGACACCTCGACTCCTCCTCGCCGCCATCGCCATCGCCATCGCCTTAAAAGGCCCCAGAAGGAGTGCATTGCAACAGGCTGCTAATTATCATCATTATTAGTATTATCATTATTATTAGGTTCGCAGTCAGCCAGGATGTGCCATCATCGGTGATTCAGATTCCGTCCAAGAAACTCATAAGTAGCAAGATTAGCCTCTTCCAAACCGTGGCACTTCTTGCCACTGTGCTATTTTGCAATCCTATCCAAATGTTTAGATCCAGCTGTTTGGGCAGTTTGTGTGCAATTCGGCGCACCTATGATCCAGGCTGACCAGTGGCCCTTCTTTTCCAGGATTCTGTTCAGGAGGAATTCCAAAATGTCCTCCATTTTGAGTATCCCGGTGTCATCCTCATCCTGATTTCCCAGTCTAGCAGGCGTTTCTGACTGGTTTTGGACCATCCCTGATCCCAAGCCTTGTTGCTTTTTTGCAGTTGTGGCCTTGCGATCCCATCCGTAGCGATTTCCTGCAGATGTTTTCTCAGTCCCAAAGCACTTCTCATTACTGGAATCACATTTGTTTCCTTTCCCCGTTTGTAGGTCTCCATATTTAATAACGTTGTCTTTGAGTCTGTGTGCTCCTGAGTGTCTCCTGCTGTTTTGCTTCTTGTCACAAAATTCAAACAAATGCCGATAGCAGCTCACATTGCAAAAACACACACAAGAAAGGAGGCAAGTCATATTTTAGCCTGCATTAACAGAGCCATAGTTTCCAGGTCTGTATTGTGGACTAGCCAGGCCCCATCTGGAGTCCTGTGTTCAGTTCTGGGTGCTTGGTTTTAGGAAGGATGCAGACAAGTTGGAGCAAGTTGGTTCAGAGAAGGGGTCGACTCGAAGGCAGCCAAGAACAAAAACCAAAGATTTCAATTGAACCTTAGAAGGAACATCTTGATGGTGAAAGAGGTTCAGCCAAAGACCCAAGAAGGTGGCGGGGTCTCCTTCCCCAAAAGCGGGTGGACAGCTCCTTTGCTGGGAAGTAGGCAGCTGGACTTTATGGCCTTTGGGACCCCTTCCAACTCTAGGATTCAGTCCAATGGAAACAGTAAGAGATGCATTTGGAACAGTTTAAAAGGCACGCCACGTTGGGCCTTGTTTTCGGACCCTTTGGAAGGGGATGTGGAAGAGGATATGGCCAGCCTGACCTCCGCATTCCTGGCCTGACCTCGCCTTGCGTCTGTGTTGGTCGGCCGCAGCACAGCCGGGCTTCGGGGCACAAAGCGACTTCCCCTCATTCTTTGGGATCCGGGGCAGGAGGAAAAACAAAGCCAGGAACTGCCCTGGAGAATAAAACCCACTCTGTCTCCAAAGGCCACAGTTTTTTCATTTGCTTGCGAGGCTGCTCTCGCTTTCTGTTTTTATGAGGCTGGATGTCTGGGAAAGCCTGGGCAAAGGGCCTCCCCTCGGCTTTGTGAAATGGAAACAGCTTCCTCTGCTTCAGGAGGATGTGAGAAAAAGCTGCTCTATGGCTGCATGCACACTGCAGGAATAACCCGGTTTGGCACCGCTTTTCAGCATCCTGGCTCAAGGCTATGGAATTCTGGGAGTTGGAGAGGTCTTTGCATCAATTGTTGAATTTGGGAGCCAAGTGGATGCCAGTGCCTGACTTTGGAAGCGTAATGAACTTCAATGCTTTTGCCTCCTAAGCTTTATGTGGAGGTTATTTGGACTGGAAATCTTGCTTAAGGTACTTTTAGGTGGCGATTCCACAGCAAGCATCTCCCTTCCGATGTTTACATTTGAAGCGAGGGATGAGAAGGCGCTGATGTTATTGGGAACGCTAAATTTAGCTTGCCTGGCGAGCGGGAGGCCATGCGATGTGGGCGAGAGAGCATCCGCACCGCAGAAATAATCCAGTTGGACACTGCTATAGCAACCATTACCACTGAGGCCTCTTTCCAGTCTCCATTTCCTTTCTCAGCCACCAAAATAACAGCCAAAGTTCATTTCCAGCAGCATAACCTACCTTTTATTGTCCCGGATATATAAGTCCAAAAACACACTGCAGAAATAATCCTGGGAACTGGAGTTTATGGTGGCACCAGGGCTGTCTAAATGTCTCACAAAACTACAGTTCCCAGGATTCCCTAGCACTGAGCCTGGGCAGTTAAACCGGATTATTTCTGCAGTGTGTTTTGGACCTGCAAACAACTTTTGCACATTGTTTGCGGCAACCGAAGAAAGCCAAGGATGGAGGGGACCAAATGAGAAGAGGAGAAGGAAACCGGGGCATTCAAAAGCAGCTGAGAAACTGGGAAGGGGAGAGGATTAACTGGGACCATCTCTGCCAAACTGGGAGAGATGGCGCGCCTGGTGCAAGAGTGCTCAGGCCTCTCTCTTTGGCTCTCTCTCGGCTTCGTGTAGCTGGCATTCCTCGCTTGTTTGTCCTGTAACAGGATCTCCAGGGCACCCATCGGCCTTGGAGAAGTAACCGGACACTCATGGGAAGAAAGGGCACTCTCCTCCGGGGAAAGAGCTTTGCAGGACCAAAGCCTCCAAGCCACGCAAAACAGGGCTGCAGGGCTAGGGGTTTAACCCCAAAAGGAGGAGGGCCTGGCATGGAAACCAGAATTGCAAGAGGAGAGAGCTTTTGAAAAGTATCTTCTAGAGGAACAAAAGGAATACAGTGGGCCCTTGGTATCTTCTGGGTTTGGTTCCAGGATCCCCTGTGGATACCAAAATCTGTGGATGCTCAAGTCCCATTAAATAATAACAACAATGATAATAATAATAATACATTTTCTTCCTTTCTTGCCTCTCCTCAAGTCTCAAGGTGGGGTACAACATGCCATAACACTACAGAAAACCCACTACAAAGGGTAGTAAAACGGTGTCCCTTACGTAAAATGGTAAAAGCAAGGTTCACTTTTGGAATTTGTATTCTTTTCCAATATTCTGAAGCTGCGGATGGTTGAATCAGTGGATAAAAAAACCCCTGGGTATAGAAGGCTGACTGTGTCCCCATTTCAGACCCCGGGATGCTTGCTTGTTTCCTGGGATTATAATTCCCAGAATCCTCCCATGCTGGATGGGGGCATTCTGGGAGTTGTGGTCTACTAGGGAGTCCAGGCATGATTCCCAAGGTCTTGGCCAGGAGTGATTTCGTTCACCTTGGTCTGGTTGCGGGATCCGAAAGCGGCTCTCTGGCACCAGTCGCTGAGCCAAGCTGCAGAGATCCAGGCTTCTCTCTGTTGGAAGGAAACTGGTTTTGTTTTGGATTTCTTATGCCCGAGGCGCCGCATTAAAAATGCAGCAGCGTCCGGAGAGAGAGAGAAAGGATTGCCAAAGATAACTCTCCCAGCCTGGAAGGCGGGTGGCTTTCTGCGTTGGGTGCATTGAGAAGTGGGATCTATGGCTGCTTCCACACTGCAGGATTAACACAGTTTGATACTGCTTAAACTGCCATGGCTCCATGCTATGGAAACCTGGGATTTGTCATCTGCATTGGCACCAGAGCTCTCCGAAAGAGAAGGGTAAATAGCTCACACGACTAGAAAACCCCAAAATCAATACCAATGGGCCATGGCAGTCAAAACGGTGCCAGACTGGATTACTTCTGCATCCCCCGGTCTGTTTATAGGGCAGCTTATACATATAAATATATATGTGTATGCTTTATATAGGGTACATATATTTATACAGTATACTTATATTTATATACTTCTAAATCCCAGGGTTCCATAGCAATGAGCCATGGCTGTGAAAGCAGTGGGGGGGCAGCCTCTGAAAAACTGCTTTTTTGGACTGCGGCTCCCAGAACTCCTTAGCCATAGGCTCTGGGTACTATTTCTCCCCCAAAAGAGCATGCATAACTGTTCCCAAGAGCTGATGGTTTAAAGGATAAGGCTAAAGCCAAGCTTCCTGCGTGAAATATCCCAGATCCAGTCTCCAGGAGAGGAGAGGATCCTGCCCCAAACCCTGCAGATGCATGGCTGCTGCCATTCAGTGGGTCTGGAGGGGATGCCAGGGGTCTTCTGGCCCACTTTCAGGCAGCCTCCCCTGTTCCCCAAGGCAGATCCATGGTGGGATGGAGGTCTTTTCGGGAGCCAGGACCCATGCCAGTCCCAGGCCAGGAAGGAGGAAGGATGGCTGATAATCCCTTCTGAAGAGGAGCCAGAGGCCCAGGGAGGGAAGGCCTCCCTTTTGCACGGAAGCAGAGGCAGCCGGCCAGATCATCGCAGGGCTGGGAAACCCATCTCTAGACCGTTTAGTTCCAGTTATTCAATTATTTAGGTTCTGTCGAGAGCAAAATCAATTTGGAACCGTCAAAGATAATGTATAGCAAACTGAAAGCATCCAACGCAACGCAATGGGTTAAAACAAGTCCAATGAAAACTGCGTATCTTTATGGGAAATTGAAAACCATGCCTATCTGTGGGTCTTCTATGATATCGGTTGGGCCTCAAAGGACTGACTTAAAAGGTATAGCTATATACAGTGGATCCGTGTTATACGCTGGGGTTTGGTTCCAAGATCGCCCATGTATAACAAAATCCGTGTATGCTCAAGTACCATTAAGTATAATGTCACACCAAAATGGTGTCCCTAATAAAAAAATGGAACATCAAGGTAAATTTATACTTTTTTGGAACATTTTCAAACCGTGGATGCTTAAATCCGTGTATAAAAAATCCGTGTATAAGAAGGGCCGACTGTAAGCTTGTTTTCTGCTGCTCCAGAGAACAGGACCCAATGGAGCAATGGATGCAAGCTGCAGGAAAAGAGATTCCACCTGAACATTAGGAGGAACTTCCTGAGAGTAAGGGCTGTTCGACAGTGGAATGCACTCCTTCCTCGGAGGGTGATAGAGTCTCCTTCCTTGGAGGTCTTTAAACAGAGGCTGGATGGCCATCTGTCAGGGATGCTTTGATTTGGATTTCCTGCATGGCAGAAGAAGGGGGTTGGACCGGATCAGGGCCCTAGTGGTCTCTTCCAACTCTATGATTCTATGATTCTATGATATAATAGTCTGGAGATAGGAACTTTCCCCAGCTCTGTGCAACGGGTTACTATTGCACTTGCCCAAACTGAGAGCCCTGCGAAAGCACCACAAACGTCTGGATTCCAAACTGGCGTTTCTGCCTCTGCTGCAATGCAAAATTTGCTTGTTTATGGATGAAATAAATATCATCTGTGTGTCCTCAGCGGTGGCTGAAATGTAGCCTGTGGCTTGTGTGCATCCCCAGGACCACTTTTGGGGAGTAAACTCCCCCAGTTTGGTTTTTGCTGGGTCTCCTCTATTCCTCCATGCCACTTCACTGATTGATTGATTAATTTCCCAGCTTTCTTTCAAATTGGGAATGAAGGCAGCCGACAGTTTAAAAGTCCACTTGAAAAGATTAAATGCCGTTAAAAGGTAAAAAAAGGAACAGCTCAAGCTGAATCCAAGTGGCTTTGCGACTCGCCAAATGTCTTTGCCGCCAATGCCAGCCTTCTTCTCATTGGCACCAAAGAGGAAGAGAGAGGGTGAGTGGTCTTGCTGTCCTCCTGGCAGAAAAATACTATCTCAGAAGCCTTGCTCCTATCTTGCCAAGGCCCCAGAAAGGAAGAGGATGGGAAGGCCGGTGATGGATGGTCCAGAGCCACCACTGTGGATGATGGGGCCTGGATGTTCTTGCCCAGGAATGGAGCCTTGCAAATGCCAACGCTGCCGCCTCCGCCGCCTGGGTCTCCGTCTGCCCCTTTGTCCTCTTTCCTGTTTTCTTGCTTGCATTTCCTTTCCTCCTTTGCCAGCCCTTTCCGTTTGGGGAAAGTGGAAATCACCTCGTGCTGCTTCTGCTTTCCACAGAAATGTGGCAAGGAGTGGGGCTCTGTCTGTCTGTGTGTGTGTGTGTGTGTGTGTTGTTTGGATGGCTCAGAGCGACAACCCTTGCAACAAGGGAAAGTTTACTTAAGGCTAAGAAGAGGGTTGCATAAGCTGCCTCGCTCTCTCCCTCTTTCTTTCTCTCAATCCCTCTCTCTCTCCCACTCCAGCATCTTCCCTGAAAGAGCGGGGGACAGAGAGGGTTGGAAGGGCTTTTGGCAGACCCCTTTCTGTGTCATTGTTTAGTAACTTTTAGGTCGCAGAGTCTGCTCAGGCTTGCGCTGGGAGAACACGCAACCCAGATGCCTGGCCTTGTCGTGCCGAAACCTCCCTCCTCCTCCTCCTTCCCCTCTTATCTGGCCCCTTTTTGTGGCTTCCCCAGAGAGGAAGGGGAAGGCTGGCCTCTTCCCATTCATTCCACTGGTTGAACTGGTGATGCTCCAGTGAGGGCCTGGCCTGGCACATCATGGGCAGGATGGTTGCTGGGTCTGTGAACACCCGCCTTGCGGAGCTGAGCTGACCCCTGCTTTCCGGCAATCTGTGGGTCCGGTGTGGTGGGGATCCATTTTGTGGCATGATGGAGATGCTGAGGGAGTCTGTCCTGCATTTGGCCTTCCAGATGTCGACCTACAAGAGGGCAACCCTGGACGAGGAGGAACTGGTGGACGCCATGGAGGGAGACGTCTATCCCAATGGGATCCAGGTAAGCGGGGTCCTTGGAGCATGGGAGGGGTCCTCCAGTTTTGGGGGAATGAATGACCTAGAGGAGAGGTCAGCAGAAGCAAGAGTCTTATGACCATGTTCCAGTATGTAGCAAGATCTTGTAGCACCTTTGAGACTGAATAAAAGAAGTTGGCAGCATGAGCTTTCCTGGACTTAAGTCTACTTCCTCAGATGCACTGATCATGTTCCACTTATGGAAGGTGTTTTGGAAGGCATGGTCCTAGAAAAAGCAACTTCCCCCAGCTCTGGAAGGAAGGCATCCCTCGTTCTTCCAGTCTTTGGAAAGGCCTCTGCAAAGTTTGATATCTCCAGTGTTATGATTTCTGTTTTGCTGAATCCCAGATTTCCCAAAAGTGGCAATATGTTACACTGGATGGGATTTTTCAAAAGCTTAATTCCAGGGGCAAAAAAGCTATATGTCTGTCTTCTGCTCCTTAAAAGCAAAACCCCTGCATGCAGGAAATGACTGGGAAGGTTTCGTTGGTCCAGCTGACAGCGTTGAGGAACCTTCTCCATTCTTGGTCTGGTTCTGGGTGGGTTCTTCAACCAAAATGTGTGCCACTTGAGGAAATATAATAATGTCCCCTTCCAGCATGAGAAGGTTAGAAATAAAACAGTTTAAAAAACCAGAGCTGAGTGTAACTCTGTGGAGACAGACGCAGAGAGAGAGAGAGAGAGGACATTGTATAAAGACATCTCTTGTGCAGAGAATGCAAGCCGGAGACAACTTGTTGCAAAGTCAGCCGGGACTCCTTGGCTCCTGAGCCGAACGCCAGGCTTTCTCAGGGCCTTTGTGTGTCTCTCTGTGTGCTTGTGTGTTTGTGTGCTACCTCTTTGGTCCTCTGCCCTGCTGCTGCTGCTGCTGCTGCATTGAAGACTCAGAGGGCAATCTGGTGCAAACAGCCCGACTGTCAATCCCTCCCTGACTGGGAACAGATGCGCTGGTTGTGCTGGAAAGAATTATTTGCTGGTTCTTGAACAATGGGAAAGAGAGAGAGAGAGACTCACAACCCATTCTTGTCAAATGGCACAAAGTCACTAAAAAGAGCCTTAGCGCTGGAAGGGGTCCCCAAGGACCATGCAATCGAACCACCTGCCATGCGTTCCTGAAAGATGCCCATCCAACCCCTGTTGAAAGACCTCCAAAGAAGGACCCAGTTATACATCCATCTCCTTTCCCCCTTTCTCCTTCTTTTGTTTCTTGTAGTGCCTTTGCTAGAAAAACTTGTTTTCCGCCACTTCGATGTTTGCCTTGCTGGCCCAGTCCTCTCTCTTGCAACCCAACCTTTATCCCCTATGGAAAAAAGGAGCACTTATTTAATTCTTCCTCCTCCTTCAAGCAAAGATGCAAAAAGGAAACCCAGACTCCTCCTTTGATAAAGAAGAAGGGAGCTGTTTGTTCCCAGGTGCCTTTTGTGATTCAGCCTCTTGGCTGGTCTTAGTTTTTCCGTTGTGGACCCAGGGCCAAGCCAAGCCGGGATGCTAAAAAAACACTCGCTCTTCCTCTTGAAAACTAAGTATTTATGTAATGCCCTGAGTTTGCAACCTGGTGTCAAATATACACAGCAGAGGAGCTAATGTGACAATAGTTGGAACAAGAGAGGAAGAACAGACCTCTGAATGAAGCCAAAGCTGAAAAACTGGGAATGGCAGGATGAGTGATTTTGGGAAAGCGACATGAATGAACGGCTAGGAACCCAAATAGCCCCAATGGGGCCGGAGCAGGATCAAAATTAATGGGCTTTTGAATCCGAAGGCTTTCTGGGAAGGAGCCAGGAACTTCCCTCTTAATTTGTTTCAGACCCCAAATTCCCTTCTGATTTTTATTGGCAGCAGAGCTCCGTTTCATCCAGGACCCATTTATTTCTGTCTTTGACTATCCATGCTATCTGCAAAACTCTCCTTAAGCACTAGATTTCCAGTGGGTCGATTCTCTTCCTCTCCACTTTCTTCCCTGTCCAGATTTCACCACCATAGATAGAAACAGGACATATCATGGCATGGACAATTCCTAACTTCGGTATGTAGGATACTACGACTTAATAAACTCCCTCATTCCTTCATAGCTGCCCTTCCAAGTCTTCTTCTGATTTCTTGAGGTATTTGCACATAAATACTTGTGCTTTTTCTGCATAGAAAACATGTTTTTCTTCTGTGCACAAAACACATTTCCCTGGGCAGACAAGAGTGTTTTCCATGCAAAATACATTTTTCCTTACAGGAAATGTCTTCTACTTACAAACATGTATTTAAAAAAGAAGATCAGGGGGAAAAGTGTATTTCTGCAGAGAGGACTCTTTAACCAAAGAAGCATGAAGCAAGCGCCTCTATTGTTCCTGTCAGGATTTCCTGAGCATTGGCAAATTCCTTTCTCCATCAAGATGAGTCATGGCCAATGTCCTTTCCATTGAACCAAGTTCTGATAGCCTTTTCCCATCCTTCTCTGTGGCTCCCCGGGTGTTGTGCCTTGGCCTTCAGCTCCCATCATCCCCCACCATAGGTCTCGCTGGCTGAAGATCATGGGAATTGCAGTCCCATATTGAGAGATACCTTTCACAGGTATCTGAAGGGATGCCATACAGAAGCAGGAGCCAGATGTTTGACAGTGGAAGAGAGCGGTGGGCATCTTTTGGGAGTCCTTATTGTATTCTTGCATGGCCATAACCTTTTGGGATCCCTTCCTTGATTCTGTGACTGCCTTCCTTTGACATCCTGGGTTTTTCAGTCTTCCTCTCTCCTTGTTCCTCCCTTCCGTAGGTGAATTTCCGAGGGCCGTCGAGTGGCAAGAACTGCTGGTCGCAGCGGACGCAGACCGAGAAGCGGCTCCTGGCGTTGACGGCGGTCCTGTTGGTCAGCCTCCTGGCCTGCAGCCTGGCCCTCTTCTTCCAGTACCGATCCAGTGAGTCCATTAGCCTGAGCTCGCTCTGAGTCATGTCCATCTAACCCTTGCCATCTTTATTTGCACACTCTTTAACCCATTTCTGTGTGTGTTTGTGAAAGCTGGACAGGGAAGAAAATGGACAGGAAGAGGGCCAACTAATCTGAAAGCTCTCTTTCTTTTATAGTGGCGTCTGTAAGGTGGCATCTCCATCTTCCCCAACTCACCCCTTCCATTGCACTCTTTCTCCCCAAGGGCCATGCCTGACCGAAGCTTGCATCACAGTGACCAGCTCCATCCTGAGCTCCCTGGACCGTTCGGTGGACCCCTGCGAGGACTTCTTCAGCTACGCCTGCGGAGGATGGATCAAGGCAAACCCCATCCCTGACGGCCATTCCCGCTGGGGCACCTTCAACAAGCTCTGGGAACACAACCAGGCCACCCTTAAGCACCTCCTGGGTGAGTAGACAGATGGATGGTCAGGGCTGGGTGGCCATTCCAGGCAGGGCTCCCTTTTCTGCTTGGAAAAGTCGCTTCTCCTTGGAATGCAGCACCCAGAATCCTGGGACCCATCCCAGGGTCCCTGCATCCCACCCAGAATGGCAGTTTCTGGCATGCTTTGGTCAGCAGAGGAGGGAGTGCCATGCCACACAAGAAAGGCACACTGCTCCCAAACAGAATCACCATTTATGAAACCAAGCTCAAGGGCATGTAAACATGGGGAGGAACAGTCCCACTCATGTAAAGCCAAAGTCCAATGCCGAAAAGTGGTGGAAACAGTCAACAATGCAGGTGAGAACATGCGCAGCAGCAGAAAAAACAGTCTTGCCTGCAAACCCTTCTGTTGCACAGACTGTTGGTAAACCTTGATGACAAAGGCCCTTTGTAGGTAGCAGCCATCTGTACTCTGGAGATGAGTGAGAAAGGAGTAACTCTGGAGGATAGCACCTGAGAGTACCAGGACAAAGAAAGAATATGCCAAGAGCAAGAACAGTAGCTATAGCAGTTAAAGCAATGTAATGTTTAGCAATGAACTAAGTAGCAGGTGAAGAACTAAGGTCAAGGGAAAAACCTCTAACCAAGGCAGCACAGGTCTGTTGGCAATGGAGATGAATGCAAAAGCTATTCAGCAAGCATGAGAGCAGAAGAAGCTGGCCACTGTAAGCGGTTATAGGAATAGCAGGCAAATGCCGAAACCAGAAGGTATGGTATACAAACACTCTCTCATCTATAAATGCACACCAACCTGAATGGCAATAGACTTGTAGCAATGTAAGGCACCGGTTACAAACTGGTGATGTGGCTGGCAGGAATGATGGGCTTGACGATATCAAACTAGTGCCTTAGGGGAGATACCATACCAGGGACTATAGGAATATCGTCTACCGCATCAGAGAGCGATTGGAACGCAACCCAAGTATACAGTGACAATACCAACACATTTAAAAGTTCTGGCAAAATGGTGGGCTATAGACAAGAACCTGGACAAAGGGATCCCGTTGCACATAGGCTCACAAGTGGAAATCACAACCGATGCCAGCGTACAGTATTCCCTTGTCGGCAAATGAACACATTAAAGGATTTATATGTGGAGCAAATTTGTCAAGTTACCCAACTTTACATAGATTTTCTACTTGGCCTCTAAATCTGGTATTAAATGCTTTAACAAAAGATGCATTTGAACCTTTAAAGAAGGCAAGTTTGCGGTGTTTGTCTTCCCAAGTCACTTTCTTAATGGCCATAACATCTGCTAGACGGGTTTCAGAATTGGCTGCACTATCCATTAACACACATTTATGTAGTTTCAAACAGGACAGATTGGTTTTACACATGGATCCAACTTTCCTTCCTAAACGTATTTGGAATAAACACAGGAATGACACTTACCTACATTCTGCCGAAACCCACGTCATCCGCTGGGAAGAAGCGGCGCACGCCGGACGCCGCGAGAGCTGTGAAAATAGGCATAGAAAGCATGAAACAATTCAGGCTTTATTTGGAAATTCAGGCAATAGGCATTATTCATAGCATTATTTTACTTTCTGATATGCTGCCTTTCTCCCAATATAGGGACTCATGTCTTTATCCACAACCTTCCCATACGCAACAAACAAACAAACAAATTCACAGAAGGCTAGGAAATAGATGGAGGGAGAAGCAAGGAGCGTAAGCAGAAATAAGCTGGGAAAGGGTGCAGGACGTTGCACATTACGTCTGTTGTGTTATTTAAGTGCTCAGTTCTCTCAGAGAAACCGCAGCGCTGCTCTTGAAATATGGAGGACGGCGTTAGAAAGGAATACCCCCAAAGCGCAGAGCGATCAGTGTTACAGTCTGTCAAGGAAATGGGTCTCTGAAGAGTTCCTCTTGAAGATGCTGCTTCTGCAGCAGGTAAAAGGAACCAAAGATGGCCGAAAGGCCGTTGGGGAAGTGGGCGGGGCTTCTGCCAAAACGCTTCTCAGCGTTCTAGAAGGTTCTGGAGGGCTCTGTGCAGAATGGCCCACTTGCGCATGTTTGCAGAGACCGCGAAGGAGAAGGAATATGGGCCGTCCTCATGAAAACTAAGCCAACCTGGTGAAAGGCCTCTTTCCCTAAGGAGCAAGGCCACTTTCCAAACTGCTTTTTTAAACATAACCTTTATTAATTTCAAAACAACACAACTTTTAAGAGGATGCAAATGCAGACACACATACAAAACACACTACTAGATGCGTATTAAAAGCAATAGAAACTATTCAGTACATCTACATAGACATACAAAGATATCTTCTCCAAGTCTTTACACTTTCTTTCTTTCTTCCCTCGTCTCTCCTTCCTTCTGTAGAGAGGAGGAAGAAGGTTGAAGAAGGATGTACCCTTCTCCCTCCATATTGGCCAGGGATAGGGGCACAAGGCCCCCACTGTGGATATGGGGAAAGCGCAAATAACAAAACCCACCATGTTTTTACCTGAGAGGACACCTCTCTAGGGATCTCTAGGTCCTCCAGGGCAACTCTGTGGTCAAGGTCCAACTGACCACA
Source organism: Sceloporus undulatus (assembly GCF_019175285.1). Taxonomy (NCBI): domain Eukaryota; kingdom Metazoa; phylum Chordata; class Lepidosauria; order Squamata; family Phrynosomatidae; genus Sceloporus; species Sceloporus undulatus. The sequence continues at coordinate 469,778 of NC_056528.1, read as the reverse complement.
GAACTGGACTGCTTTTTAAAAATGGCCTTTACTCGCTGGTGAGAAGGCGGCCATAGAGAGGGAACCACCCTGGCCTCCCTTTAATTCTCCCAAGGCCCCTGGGTCCAGCTACCCTGCTTCCCTTTGGAGAGGAATGGCTACACAAAATGCATCTGTGCACACACACAAACACACCCGCCATCCCTGCTGGTGTTGCTTTCCCTGCCAGCCCTCTCCCTTGGGGCCAAGGGCCTTTTGTTCACCTTATCTCTCCATTTTTCCAGCCCAGACAAGCAGACTCTGTTGGGTTTCCCTGCGGTGCTGGTTGTGTGTGTGTTTGTGTATTTGTGCGTGTGGCCTTTTCCCTCCGCCTCCGGCTTCCTTCTTTTTGGCCTCCCTCCTGCAGGACAAAAGACGCCCCTCCTGCCCTCATCTTCTGTCCGTCCTCCTTTCCCAGGACATGTCCTACATTTCACCCTCCGGTCCAGGAGCATTTTGAGCATGACATAAGAAGCATGGATTTATATTTATAGGACTGTTTTTAGCTTTTCTTTGGTAATGCGCAACATTGTCCTTGAATGTCCTCCATTTGATGGTCCCTTGTCCTTCTTTGCGATGGGAGAAGCTGAAGAGCAGCACGAAAGCCATCGCAACCGTTTTCTCTCTCCTCCTCCCATCTTCCTCCTTCAGCCTCAGCTTAGTTGAACTTAAACTGAATTTAAAATGCAAAACCCGTTTGCGCTCGACTCCAAAGTGTCAAAGTCATTTGCTCTTAAAGGACGGAGAGGGTTCTGGGAGAGGCAGTCCAAAGCTAACGAAAGGCAGGGAGGAGGCCTTTGAGAAACGCAGCCTGGGCTCAACTGCTTTGTCCCCTTTTCCTTCCTAGAGAACGCCACGGCCAACGTGTCCAGCGAGGCCGAGCGCAAGGTCCAGCGCTACTACCAGTCCTGCATGAACGAGACCAAGATCGAGCAGCTGAAGGCCAAGCCCCTCAAGGACCGCATCCAGAAGGTATGCCAGCAAAGCCTTTCCCAAACGGGAGCCCTGTTTCCTCCTCCTTTGTCATGTAGTCTCTTGCAATTAACCCCAAAGACATCCTTGTCAGAGACGAGTGCGGTTCAAGGCAGATCCTCTGCTGCCCCAGAAGCTAGGACCAGGTCTGGTGGCTTTAGGTCAGAGGAAGGTGGATTTCCATTGAACGTCAGAAGGAACGTCTTGGCGGTGAGAGCAGCTAGGCGATGGAAACGGTTGTCTGGAGAGGAAGCCAATGGTCTCCTTCTCTGGGTGTCTCCAAAAAAAGGATGCTCTAGCTGGAGATGAACAGGAGGTCCACCTGTCCCTGTCCAAGCAAACCCTAGGAGTGGTTGCCTTTAGGTCAGCCGGTCAGTCAGTCATAGTTTATTACGGTCCAGCCAAGATTTCAGCAGTTGGTCAAGATAATCTCAAAATTCCCCACAACAAAATTCCCCGCAGCAAAACAAGAGGAGAGCAAGTTGCTGAATATAACTCTAACTGTCCTTTGGGTCACCATAAGTTGACCACAAGAAGACCCCTTTGCAATACTGAAATGAATGTGCGTTATTGTTGGGTGTCTCCGGGTTCCTCTGGTCTCTTTTATTCTGCAACTGTGGGGTTTTGGGTGATGCGCGGTGTGCAGTTTTATCTGTGGCTTCCTCACTCCCCCTTTTCCTTTTCCTCTTCCTCTCACAGCTTGGGGGCTGGAATATCAGCGGTCCCTGGGAGGGGTCCGACTTCAACAAGACCCTTCTGGAGGCGATGGCCCACCACCACGTCTCCCCCTTCTTTGCCCTATATGTGAACGCCGACTCCAAGAACTCCAGCTGCAACATCATCCAGGTGGGAGAAGGAGAGGAGGAAGGAGGAACAACATCACACTCCTCTCTCTCTGTGTGTGTGTGCTTTTATGCATGTGTCAGATTTGTGCAAATTGCATTTGTGCCTGAAAGACTGCATCTCCCTACACAAACAAATCCCCCCAAATCTATAGGGCCCATATCCCCCTTTATCAGCCCGCCCCAGATCTTCTTGATGGCTGCTCCCAAACTGTTCCTTTTTCTTCAACTACAGCTTCCCGATTTGCCTCCATCCAGCTGTAACCCAAAGTAAAGGCTGCATCTGCCCTGCAGAATTAATGGAGTGTGACACCGCTTTGCCTGCCATGGCTCCATGCTGTGGAATCGTGGGACTTTCACAGCATGGAGTTTTCTGGGAAATTCATAGCATGGAAATTTGGGGGACTTTCATAGCATGGAGCATGGAATTCTGTAGTTTTGGTGAGCTATGATGCCACAATAAACTACAAACCCCAGTATTGCATAGCATTGAGCCTTGGCAGCAAAAGCCAGATTTCAGACTGGATTATTTCTGCAGTGGAGATGCAGCCAAAGGAACTGAGGAAGGCTTATGAACATCCATTTCTGCAGCAAAAAGGTGCCTTGTGACAAAACCACTTTGCACCTGTGTTACTGTGTGCTTACTCCATTTCTATGTTCCTCCCCAGATTGACCAGCCAGGATTGGGCCTGCCTTCCAGAGATTTTTATCTCAATAAGACACAGAATGAGAAGGTAAGCGCTGGACTCCTTTGTGTTAAAACTCTGCTGCTTTTATGAGAATGGGAGGCATCACCTCCTCTTCTTTCTCTTCCTCTTATTCACCTAGAGTCATAGAGTCATACAGCCAGAAGGGAACCCAAGGGCCCGAAGAGTGTAGGAATCCCTACAGCTTCCCCTAACTCTTGGCTGACTGCCGCCATGAGAACCCAAATGGGTCGTTTCATCTCTGGCGCGGCCAAAACACATTACAGTTAGTGAGACGTTTGGAGGGAATGAGCCCTGGCACAGCTAATGACACAAATATGTAGGAAGAAATGTGCCTGCATAGGGAATGGCTTTATTCAAAGTATGTACCCCAGGAGGGTTGTGGGGTGGTTTTGATTTTGTATATTTTATCTCTCCACAAATCAGCCTTGAGCCTTGCAAAGCCTTGCAAAGCTGCCGATTTTGCCTTGTGAAGACCGTCAGATGGCTGTCCCAAGGCGGCTGGTTTTGTCAAGTCTTGCCTGGCAGTTTCTTAAACGCCCCCTTCCCCGACTGGTTTAATAAGGCCTCCTCTCCCTCTCCTGCTCCTGCTCCTCCTCTCCTGTCCCAGGTGCTGACAGGGTACCTGGACTTCATGGTGGAGCTGGGGATGCTGGTTGGCGGGCAGGACGAGGCTGGCACCCGGAGGCAGATGCAGGAGCTCCTGGATTTCGAGACCACCCTGGCCAACATCTCCACCCCCCTGGAGAAGCGCCGGGACGAGGAGCAGATCTACCACAAGATCACCGCCGGGGAGATGAAGGTGAGGAAGGAAGGAAGGAAGGAAGGAAGGCAGGCAAGGCAAGGCAAGGCAAGGCAAGGCAAGGCAAAGGAAGGGAAGGGAAGGGAAGGGAAGGGAAGGGAAGGGAAAACAGACATATTAGAGAAGAGAAGGGAAAGAAAATGGAAGGAAGGACATATTAAGGAAGAAAGGGAAAGGGAAGGGAAGGGAGCCAGCCAGGGATGTCAGCCAAGAGCCAACAGTCTGACTGGTCTCATATTGGCACAACTCTGGGTTGTTACTTTTGGAGGGACTACAGCCCTGAAGGCACCAGATCCCTTCTGATCTTGGAAGCTAAGCATCCCTGGTTAATATTTGGATGGGAGACCGCCAAGGAATCCCAGGTGCTGAAGGCTCCATTCCAGAAGAAGGAGCTGGCAAAAGGATCCCTTGCCTAAGAAAACCCTGTGAGAAATTCATGGGGTCACCTTAAGTCCAGAGGCGCCTTGAAGGCACAGACACCCATAGAGACACACACAACCCTCCCAAGGAGTTGTGCTTCCAGCATCCCTTGGTTTCCCTCAGACTTGGGGACACCCGGATCGGCCATTGTGAGAAATGTTCTCTCTTTATGGAAATCCGTACTTGGTTTCTTTTTTTTTGGCATGAGTCAATAGCTCTGGATCTGTTTTATTCATTTCACAATTTTCTGTATTGGCAGCGAACTCTGGCAATTTGGCCTCCTCTTGTCCCCAAATCCTCAAAATATGGAATTTGTTTTGCATCTTGTCTCTATAAAAGGAAAAGCTTTCCATCCTTAAAATAGGGAACATCCCTTATAATAAGGGACAACCATTAATCCTGTAAGGGACAGGTTTTCCAGCCTTCAAATGAAGAACATTGCTTATAATAAGAAGGGACGCCTCCGAGTCTTATAAAGGAGCAAGGTTATTTGCCCTAAAATAAGGGACGACATCCTTTATAGTTAAGGACACTTCCCAGTCCTATAAGGGACGCCTGGCAGCCCTCCTCTGAACACACTTGGATGGAATTCAAAACATTTAGAATTCCACCTCTTAATTTCATTTATTTATTCATTTGCAATTCAACAAAAGCAAAGCAAGAACAGGACTAGCCAATTGGCCTTCATGCTGGTGGTTATGATAGTCAACATTTTTGGAAGCAATTCAAAGGAGTCTTTGCATAATGAAGCAGAGACATCCTTGCTTTTAAGGCTGGAGCAGAATTTGCTGCCAAGCCAGCCTTGACTTACCAAGAATACCTCTTGTAATCCATTTTGCCCCCTCCCCAAAGAGCCTGGCCCCTGCGGTGGACTGGATGCCCCTCCTGAACGCCGTCTTCTACCCGGTGGAGATCAACGAGTCGGAGCCGGTGGTGGTCTACGCCAAGGAATACCTCGAACAAGTCTCCTACCTCATCCTCAACACGGACGCGCGGTGAGTGTAGGTGGGTCCGAGGACAAGGCTGTGGACCTTCCTTGGCTGCATCTGCAGAATTAATGCACTTTGACGCTGCTTTACATGCCATGGCTCCATCCTGTGAACATCCTGGGATTTGTCCTTAGCTGTGGCCCCAAAGCTCTCTGATAGAGAAGGCTAAATATCTCCCAAAACGACAGATTCCAGGATTCCATAGCATTGAGCCGTGGCAGTTAAAGTGGTATGAAACTGCATTAATTCTGCACCATTTCACTATTCCATTGTATTTCATGGGACCACTGTAATATTAGTATTAATATTAATAACCTATTGCATTTAATGGGGCTTGAGCAGCCATGGCTTTGGGTACCCATGGGGTCCACCGTATTGTTTTGCCTTTTTTGTTTTCACTTGTGTCATAAGCTTGTTTGGGGCTCCATATTGGGAGAAAAGTGGGCTATAAGTTATATGAGTCAATGAAACAATTAATTAATGAGTACATTAATGTCTTTCCACGCACCTTTGGGGATCGCAGCATCTTGCACAATTACGTGGTCTGGCAGCTGGTGAGGAAAGGGGCCGCCTTGCTGGACGAGCGTTTCCAAGACGCGGAGGAGAAGTTCCTGGAGGTCATGTACGGGTCTAAGAAGGTGAGGGCAGATGGAGGGCAGCGGGTCCCACGGTCCTGGACCACTGGCCACGCAAGATGGACGATGCCAGGCTTGGGAATGGCTGAGGCTGCAAAATGCTAGCCATTGAAATGCTAGCCATGAGCTGGAGGGGGCACCAACCCTGTAGAAATAATGCAGTTGGACACCACTTAGAAAAAATTATTACAATTAAACAACACCTAATTAGACTTAAAAATCAAACGTTATACAGAAATCTTTTCAACACTACGACAAAGTGCACCCAGGAAAAGTGCAATGTCTCTTGTGGAGGCATACACTCCCTTTATGTCTTCTAAAAACATATTCTATAAGCTTATCCCATACCTCTTCAAAACCATTCCTCTTCCATAATCCTTTTTGAACTCTGAAGTCTACCTGTTAATTTATCCTTAATAGCAATGTCAAGCAATTGCCAAGAAAACCCTAAGATAGGTTTGTCTTAGAGTCACCATAAGCTGGAAACAACTTGAAGGTGCACAACAACAGCAACAAGCTCCATCCTATGAAATCTTGGGATCTGTGGTTTTACAAAGCCCTTAGCCTTCTCTACCAAAGAGTGCTGGTGCCCCACAGAACAACAAATCCCAGGGGTCTGTGGGGTGGAGCCAGGGCAGTTAAAGCAGTGTCAAAACTGCATTCGTTCTGCAGCGTCGATGCAGCCTTCGTGGCAAAACCAAGTGAGCAGATTTTGTGCTAAGGTTGTGCCACATCTCACAGACCCCCAAGAGACACTGAGACCCCCATTTTCTAACCAAGACCAACCCCTCCCCAAATGTCCGGCTGTTCTTTCAAGCCCTTGAGTTATGCCTGCCTAAAGGTAAATGGAAACCTGTGCCCTTGTCCCCTCCAGACCTGCCTCCCTCGCTGGAAGTACTGCATCAGCGACATAGACAACAACCTCGGCTTTGCCCTGGGCGCCATGTTTGTCAGAGCCACTTACGCCGAAGACAGCAAAGCCGCCGTGAGTCTCCTTCCCTCCCTTCCCACCTGCCTCAGTTTCCCTCATGGCTTAAAGACAAGGGTGCCATCTCTCCTTGCCACATCCTGTGATGCCCCTGAGTTATGCTTTCTATTTCCCTGAAAGTTTTGTCAGACTTTGCCCCTGGGGTTTGCAGTTTGGGGGTGGCCAGAGTGCCACCGCAAACTATAAATCCCTTCCTCCTGGTTATGGCTGTCCTTGCTCTTGCCAAAAGAGCGCCAGACCGCTTTCATGACCCCTGCTTTCTCTGCCAGGCTGAAATGATGATTTCGGAGATCAAGCAAGCCTTTGAGGAGAGTTTGGCCGGCCTCCGCTGGATGGACGAAGAGACCCGGAAATCGGCCAAGGAGAAGGCCGACGCCATCTACGACATGATCGGGTACCCCAAGTTCATCATGGACCCCAAGGAGCTGGACAAAGTCTTCAACGACGTGAGTTGCTTGGAAGAAAATGCTCTGGTTTGGGGTCTGAACTTTAACAGACATAGTCTCTTTCCAAAGTTTGGAGTAAAACCTAGAGCAGATCCATACAAGTAGTGGAGGGAAGGAAGCGTTGGGAGGGAATGACAGCCCCGCTGGGCGGCCAACCCAATTCAACTGATGTGATTCTTGCTTTTGGGCAGTATGACGCCGTCCCCGACCTCTACTACGAGAACGTCATGCAGTTCCTCAACTTTTCCGCCCGAGTGGCTGCTGACCAGCTCCGGAAACCCCCCAACCGCGACCAGTAAGTCCGGAGCAGCCAAAGTGCCTGCCTTTTATATACTTATACAATCACCTATATATTATACATTATAGTTTAAATCCCTTAATGGGAAGGGAAAGCCTGTAGAACGGCTGGGAAGCCACCAAACATGGGTCTCAGGGCGGAAGGGCATCTGGCATTGGCCAAGGAGGGCCATGTTGGGGCCAGATCAGCCTGGACTTTAGTCCATCATCTGATTTAAGAGATATTTTAAATACAAACACACACGTCCATCTTTGCACTCTCCAAAAACAGAGTAAATGAGAAGTGATATAAGGATGGTATTGGCCAGATTTGATGGGAGTTTAGCAAGAGGAGGGTATTTTTGGAGAGGTCAGTTTTCGTTCTAGGACTCTGAGAGTCCAGGGTTCAAATCCTCACTCAGCAGTGGAAACCAACTGGGTGACTTTGGCCAAGTCATACTGTCTCAGCCTCAGAAGAAGGCCATGGTGGCCATCTTTTGCATCTTCCTTGCCCAAGAAAACCCTGTGAAAACCCTGGATCAAGGAGCCCTGGAGCCCCAGGCTTCTGCTTCTACTCCATTGCTGACAATGCCTTTTCTGTCCCTTAGCCTCTGCTGCCCCCTTGTGGGAAGTTCAATCATTGCAAGGACACCGGTGGTGAAATCCATGAAAGTCAAAGGCTTTCACGGCCGGCATCCATAGTCTTTTCTGGGTTTTTGGGGTATGAAGCTGTGCTCTAGAAGACTTTATTCCTTATACACTCTTCTAGAACACAGCCTCATAGCCTGAAAAACCCACAAAAAAACTACGCATGTGAACTCTTTTAATATCCGCAGGAGGATCTGGAATAGGGGCAGAGGGAGGCAGTTTTTTGGGATGGGGAGGCAAAGACAAAAACTAAGGGTCTCTGCCCAGGAAGGACCTCCTTGTGAGTGGTCTTGCAGGGGTTGCTTTTGACATCCATGTAACCACATTTTCTCCCTTTTTCTGCAGGTGGAGCATGACTCCTCCGACGGTGAACGCCTATTATTCCCCCACTAAGAATGAAATCGTCTTCCCAGCCGGGATCTTGCAGACCCCCTTCTACACCCGAAATTCCCCCAAGTACGGACGTAATGCTCTGCTTTTCTGGCACTAGATATTCAGCATTCGGGGAGAAAGACCCCGTCCTTACCTTTGCTCTTCTTCTCTTTTCCCTTTTTTAGGGCCCTCAATTTTGGTGGGATCGGCGTAGTGGTGGGCCATGAATTGACTCACGCCTTTGACGATCAAGGTGAGGGGACGTTTCCCGGTCTCCCCAAAATTCAAGCAAGAGGGTTGGCTGTCTCCGTAGACTTTATTCCTCCGGCAGAATTGGACGCGTCCATTGGCTTGTATAAAATTCAGATAAAAATGCCACCACCCCGGTTGGCAATAGATGCATCTTGGCCATGCCATCTAGACCCTGCAATCATAAATGATGATAAATAGATATTACTACAAAAGAGGATTCTGTATCCCGCCGGCCCCACAGTTCCTCCCCATAGGCTCCCTGTGTCTTCTTCCCCACAGGCCGGGAGTACGACAAGGACGGCAACCTGCGTCCGTGGTGGAAAAACTCCTCGGTGGAAGCCTTCAAGAAGCAGACGGAGTGCATGGTGGAGCAGTACGGAAACTACACCGTCAACGGGGAGGCCATCAATGGGAAGCACACCTTGGGGGAGAACATCGCCGACAACGGGGGGCTCAAAGCCGCCTACCGGGTGAGGCTCCATGGACCACCGCTAAGGGTCAGGGGGGCGGTTTTCCCACAGAGGGACCCAAACGGTGCCAAAAAAAGGGGGAAGAGGTTGCTGCAATGCCCTGTCTGGATTTGCAAAATGGGTCCCTTGGAGGCTGAGAGAGTATGCCTCCCCTAAGGCTACCCAGTGGGTTTCATGGCCAAGCTGGGAATCGAACCCAGGTCTCCAGAGTCATAGTCCAACCAGGCTATGCTGGTTAAAGGCTGGTTTAAATAGGAAGGTCTTTGCTTGCTGGGAAAAGGAGAGCAGAGAAGAGGACACCCAAGCCTCATGTTCCTGGTGGGATCAAGAGAAAGCCCTCCCCAAAAGATCCTAAGGGGAGATACGTCTGGGTTTTGAGGGCAGTTTTTGGGATTGCTGTTGGTGGGTTGGCTCCCCTTGCCCTCTTCATCTCCTCTCTTTCCATTTCTTTCCAGGCTTATCAGAACTGGGTGAGGAAGAACGGAGAGGAGGAGACGCTGCCCACGCTGGGCCTCAGCAACTACCAGCTCTTCTTCGTTGGGTTCGCCCAGGTAGGTCTCCTCTTGCCCCTTCCAGTCTCACCAGTTGGACCCTTATGGATTCCCAGTCGTATCCTCTTCTTTCTAAGTTCTTCCTAAGGTTTAGACAGAATCTCTTTTCCTGTAGTTTGAATCCATTTCCCTGTGTCCTAACCTCTGGAAAAGCAGGAAACAAGCTTGCTCCATCTTCAATATTTGTCCAAACGTTAACATTTCCCAAGCTGTGGTGCTGGTCCATGGATGATGAGTTGAAACTATATGGATGCAGGATAAATGAGCTTTCTGCCATCTCTTTTCTCTCTCTGGTGCTTCTCCCCTGCTTTACCAAACTAGGTCAAACATTCCCCCGCCGTGATTTTTGGATTGAATGATTCCTCTTTCTCTGCCCAGGTCTGGTGCTCCGTCCGCACCCCAGAGAGTTCGCACGAAGGACTTGTCACCGATTCCCATAGTCCGTCCCGCTTCCGGGTCACCGGGACCATCTCCAACTCACGGGAGTTTTCGGAGCACTTCCGTTGCCGGACGGGGTCCCCGATGAACCCCCCGCGGAAGTGCGAAGTCTGGTGAAGCTTCTTTCTTGACGCCAAGGAGAAAAGGGAAGCCGGGGAGGGAGGACTGTGGGGGACCCCAACCGGGACAGGGCTCGCTTCAAGCCTTCCTCTGTTTCAAGGAGCAAAGCGGGACTCTGGGACCCTCCTTCCTTCCTTTGGTTCTTATCTTATCACACTAAGGGATGCCTTTCTTTGCCGGAAGGGATCCCTGGTCCAAAGTGCCACCTGAACTGATGCACTGTGAAACTCCCCCAAAAAACCAAACCAAGGCTTCTTGAACTGCCAGGATGGTGATCCTGTGTATCCCAACTTGCTGGAAGCACGTAAGACAGGCACCTGTCCTTTTCTAAGAAGGACTGACTAGTTGGTTTCCATGCCCTTACAGGGGGAAATGGGCTTTTCTTATCTTGCATGGGCTTGGAAGCACTGTTTGTCTGACTCCAAGCCTCCTCCGCTCACCAACAACACCTGCAAGGACAACCACCGAGAAGAGAGGAGAAGTTATATTTTGCTCGTGTCCTTAAGCAAAGCCTGCCTCACCACCAAAATCACATATGAACATACAAAGACACACACACACCGTGCCGAAACGTTTTGTAAGATATTCTGGGGGACGTGTTGCTTTTTTAAATCTTGCGGAACACTGGAAATTTCAGGGAAAATGTATCGAAGTTAGATATATATATATATATATATATATATAATTACTCTCTGTGTGTGTGTGTGTGTGTGTGTATATATATATATATATATATATATATATATAGAGTGAGTGGGTTGGTATATTTATTACTATGTGTGTGTATGCAAGAGCATCCACTCTGCTTAAAACCAAAGGGCAACACCAGGAGGTCTTAATGTGGGTCTTGTCGCTCTCTCCCATCCCTTTCCAAAACTCCAGACCCCGGCTCCCTTTGTTTGGAAGAGCCTAAATGTGGGGAAAGTACCTTTTGAACTACAACTCCGGGGGTCGGGTGGACACCATCCTGCGTAGCTACAATCTGTATTGACTGGGATGAGATAGAATTGGGGGAGTTGTTGTTTGGAAAAGGAACCTTAAGATACAGGGAGAATCTCTACAAAATGAACATCAGCCTCCGTAGGAAATCCCATGGAGTCAGCAGTGGCTCCATCACTTACTGCAGCCACCAGCTTGCAATTCACCATACGCTTTCCGCAAAGGCCTTGCAAGGTCTTCTTCCAGTTGCTTTATGGTAAGATGCACCCATTCCAAACTTGCCATTCTGTGGCTGGCCCAACAATACAGACCCCACCATCTCCATCCTTGGGAGCTGTCTGTTTTATGGGAAAGAGAAGTGTTTTGCCATTTCCTTCGGAACCAAGCTCCTTCCCTTGTTCTGGCGGATCCAGAGTCACAAGAGAGAAATTGGACCCTCCAGAAGGTATCCTCAAAAGCCTTGTTGAAGAAATCACCAGCAGTTTGTTTGCCCAAACACACCTTTTGGGTGAAGCCCACCCGCCTACCTGAAGTCCACTTCTGTGGCCTTTGCTTGCTAACAGTTAGCAAATTTAGAAGAGAGACCAAAATGGAGCCTTATTATGAGATTCACCTGTGGCCTTGTCAGGGGACTCTGCCATTCGGAGCGGTCGGGGGCAAAACATGGAGACCGTGGTCACAGATGGAAGACCCTTTGTCCTCTGGCTCTTGCAGGCCAACTTCCTTGAAGAAAAGGGTGATGTCCGTTCTTCCTTCCTTCTCCTTTCGGCGTGTGGGGCCAGCGGCTCCTGCGAACCCCAAAATGGGCTGAACTCCACTTGTGCGACTGTGTTTGCCAGGAACGAAAGATCTCTTCTACCTTTTAATTTTTCTAGCCAGGCTTTTGTGCCTGGAATTGAAGGAAGAAGGAAGAAGGCAGGGCTGTCATATTGAGGCAGGTGCCTCTGCAAAAACAGAGAGGCCTTCTTTCCCAAGAGTTTGCAAGACCTGGGCTTCTGCGGCTTAACAATTCGGCTTACGCTTCGCTCTCCTTTGGGGCTTTGAGAAAGTAGAAACCCCATCGCAAGGTCTTGTGTGGGCCTTTCCTTCAGCAAGCCTTTGGTCGTGGAGGAATTGATCTACTTCAATGTCACTTGCTGAACTTCATAGGGTTGTGAAGCTGCCACAACTCCACTGGGACTGATGTGGGTGCGCAGGGAGGCCAAAAAGGATTCCTTGGCAGAGCAAGAGCTCAGAAACCCTTCTTCTCACGCTGACACACACACACACACACACACGCTGTGTTCCTCAAGAGTGCCTTGTGAAAGTGAGATGGGAAACAACACCCAAATTGCAAAAAATGATGCTGGGGAGAGATGCAGAGAAGAAGATGTGAGGTTGCAGATTGGAGAGCTGTGTGGCGTTCCTTCCAGTGCCTTAATGCCAGGGCTGCCCTTGAAAAGCAAAGCGATCCTGGGCCCATAGCAGAAGCACACAGTGCCTGAGATCGGAGGCTGGGTGGGAAAGCCCTCCAGACGCCTTTTGTCCTTATTTTAGGTATTTTAAGAGTATTCCTGTATGATCCCCCAGCCCAGAATGGCTCCAAAGGTGCTGATCGAGTAAAAGCCAATTGAAGCGATGCAAAGATAGAACGGCTTTTAAGATGGCCTCCTGCTCCTGTCAACACCAAAGAGAATGGCTAAATGGAAGGGATGGTGGGGGATAAGAGTCCACACTGTCTGCCCCAAAGCAAATGGAAAACATGGACTGTGTTGATCTGCAGCCAATAAAAAGTGCTCTCACACAAATGCTGTCATCGCCCCAAGTTCCTTGGGAGCCGCGGCAGTTAAAGCACTATCAAACCGCATTAATTTTGCAGTGGAGACGCAGCCTGAGTCTGGGTTGAAGATCAGGAAAGAAGGCTCCCAGGCCAAGGGAGGGTCTCCGTGGTGGATCTTGTAATACTGTACTGACATGTTTGGGGTTGGGAGGAGACTATTAAAGCTTCTTTGTTGTCATCTCCACTCATTTTTGGATGATTGTAATTTGGAAATAAAAAAGCTTTTATTGGGTTTTATACAACCAGGTTTCTCCCAGGCTTTGTGTTTTCTCTGCCGGTGTTTGCGTTTCCCAGTTTTGTTCCAGACATCTTCTCTGGCTATATTTTTCCGATTTCTAGGGGTGCCAAGGTTGTGTCAGTCCATTGCTGCAAAAGCAGACGGGGTTTCCTTCTGGTACTTCTAAAGACTCACACGTTTTGTTTGGTACAGGGCTTCAGTCCCATGAAGACTGGAGCCAAATAAAAATGGATATCCTTTAAAGCTGCCACAAAGCTCTTGGCCATTCCCCCCCCCCGGCAAGGTTTATTTATTCAATTAAAATACTTATGTGCTTCCCTTAAGAAGTACTTCTCCAAAAACGCAGTTAGAAACCAACAGTATGAGAGAATACTGTATTTGGGATACGATGCAAATCTGGCCAAGGTTCCTCTGACTTTTTTCTGCTTTGAGAGGCCTCCCTGTGTAATGGAAATACCAAATCCCATTGAAAACAATGGGGTTTGTGCAAGTGGCATGGCATGTGCGCCACTGCCTTTTCCGGCGTGCAGTTTTCAGCGTAAGCTGAAAGCCGCGTATGACACGGGCGCACAGTACAATGAACTGTGTTTGGAAGGAGAGCTGCCTCTTTTGCCCAAAGGCATGGAGAAGAGATGGCAGTGAGAACCAGTGGGGAGAACTGTGATATCAATCCCCACCACGAAGCCCCCCAAGCGTACCTGGACTGTGGGTGTCGACCCTGAATCTGTGTGGAAAGACGCTTGTCCTTGATCAAGGGTTCCCCTCCCCTCCAAAACAGAGCAGCCCGGCAGTCTGTACAGGAGCAAAGAAAGAACAACTTCATTGATAGGATTCCAACATGGAGAAGCGTCAAGGCGATGTTACAGGTGACTAAAAATTTACTAGATTCCCAGGGCTTTGTTCGGTGCGTATGTTCTGCTTGGTGTTAGTTTTTAACCACTAACAACAGAGCATTCAATTTACTTTCCCTTTGTCAGCCCATGCTGGCCAAGTATAACAGTACATGACACAATGAGTAGATGGAGCCACAGATCCTAGCAACTTCCCAGGCAGCTGCAAGGATATCTGGCATCCCAGGCTGGCCAAGATTAGTCCCCACTCTTTCTATTCTGATCCCTGCCCTCAATACGGCTGAATCCTAGTTTGGGTATTTCAATGTGAAAATGACTTCATCATAGAGAATCAGACCTTGAGGTGCATCTAGTGTCTGACCCCAGCTAAAAGGAACTTGGGAATCTTGGTTTGAACTGTATAAATCAGTGGATTACTCAGAGGGTCTCCAGATTCAGCTCAGACGTATAAAGAGATGTATATGAACTGCACTTCCATAGGCAACCACACACACATGTATCATGGCCTTTATTTCAACAAAATCTGACAGTAACCATAACCCCAAATAAAGAACAAACAGGAGATGCGTCGGCCAGGAAGAGGCATATTGTCCAGACAGCGCAAAAGAAATACACCAGCCTTCTCATTTTGCAACTGAGTTTTCCACTTCTCTGACCTCTCCCCTAATGCAAATTTAAAATACAATAAATATTTTCTCTAACAACAACAAAAAATAAAAACATTCATAGCAGCAAATGTGAAGAGAAACAAAACACAGAAGGTCATTTTTGCCTCCGCTTTCTTTGGAATCTCCCTTTTGCCGCCTCTCTCTCTCTCTGGTCACTTCTGGGACCCGGGCTGCATCCGCACCGCAGAAATAATCCAGTTTGTCGCCACTGCCATAGATCAATGTTATGGAGTTCTGGGAATCCCAGCTGTGCTCTGGTGCCACAACAAACTACAGTTCCCATAGCATTGAGCCATGGCAATTAAAGTGTTGTCAAACTGGATTATTTCTGCATTGTGGATGCAGTCTGAAAGACACCAGTGGAGAGGATGCGCTTGTGAGAGCGCAGAGGAGTGCAGCCATCTACTAATGAGGTTTTGTTTTCAATATATATATATCCCTGAATTTCTGGAACAACCCAGGAGGAGGGTGAGTTGTGCTGTACTTGCCAGGCGCATGAACACAAAGGTCCCTTTGGCTAGAAACATTAAGACACATCTTCCAGAGACCCGTGGCCCTTTTGGTCTTGGGTTACAAACTACCATCACCCTTCATCATTGGCTATGCTGGCTGGGGCTGATGGCGCACGGGACATGGGTCAACATGGCAGACGTCATTGTTGAGGAAGAACACACAGGTGAAGAAAGGCTGCAAAAACTGGGAAGGGACAGATTTTGCCGCTTCCTCTCCTCTCAGTTAATGGAGTGGAAACTCCCTTTCCATTTTGATCTGTTTGCGGCAACTGAAGTAAGCTGAGGGCAAAGCAGGAGGAGGAGAAAGAAGGAGCTTCTCAAAGCAGCTGAGGAAGTGGGATGGCAGAGGACGAATCGGGGACTTTCTGCCTATCAGGACAGTGGAGAGTATGTGATGGGAGTTGCAGTCTAACAACATCTTACCAGAGTGGGATGGGCCCATAACCACAAAGCAGGGAAATCATGCTGCCCTCCAGACTTTGCTGGACTTAAACTTCCAGCATTCTTGGGTTACACTGAGGGGGCTGATGGGCATTGCAATGCCTGGGAGGCCTCCCTTTCCCTAGAGAGTGAGCCCTACCATGTTTAGGATGAGAAGACTAGCCAGAGAGTGAAAGTGCAATGCAGGCTTGACACAAAAGAGTTTGCACAAGTTCATGGGGATGGCATGAGGAGCCAGTCCAGGATCCCTTGCCAAGCGTCAGCCCAACTCCTGAGGGACAGCCAGAGACTTGCTGCCACCTTGCAGCCATGATGCCTGGCGCCGTCCCCGCTCTTCCCTCCAAGACCCCTCCGCCGCCAGCCAGTCTTGCTCCTCGTAACCGTGGTTGACCCGTCCGGAGGTCAGGGAGCAGAAGAGGCCCCCCTGAGTCCCAGAGTAATGGTCCAGCAGGGCTTCTATGCTGGGGAACTCCACATTCAGATGCTTTGGGGCAGCATGGGCAGGGAGAGAGAAAGCAAAGAATAAGGGGGTTATAGCTCTGTTACTTGGACCAATGGCCCACCTTTCGGAATCAAAGCTGATCACCATAATATTAAACACAATTCAAATAAGAAGTCAGAAGCATAACTGAAGCAATTTAAAGAACAAACTGGACCACTTGGTTCCACTTCATAGGCCTTACCTCCACAGAAAACTTTCCAACCTGGCTCTGGTATATCTGGTAAGGGATGACTCCGCACCGCGTCCGCACTGTGAGACACCACTGGTCAGTGGAACCTGGTTCGGCCCAGAGGAGGAAGGCTCCGAGAACGTCCTTCCGGAGCAGGGCCACCCCAGCGTCCCTGAAAGCCAGAGTCCCAGAAAGTGGGAATCCCAGAAAGTGAGCCACATGCCTGACTCTCTCTTTCTGGAAGGGAAACCCTTCTCCCTTATGCAAGGAATTTGCTTAGATCACTCTAACCTTCACTAGTCTCTATGTACAGAGCTACAACCCCAAGCCCATTTATTCACAAGCAGCACTGTAGCAAAATGAAAACACTGTCCCCAAATCGGGATTGTGTTCCCCCAAAATGACATTTTCCTTCAGTCCCCAAATCTACAGCATTGCAGAGAGTGAGATCTTGAAAACAGTTTCCATCTCTTCCATATGCTCTGTTTGCATCCCTTTCCCTGTACTTCTAAATGCTCAAGTCAAGATTTAAGTTACTGCAATGCTATAGATCTGGAATTTGGAGGAAAGTTTCATTTCGAGGGCAATTTTACCTTCAGTCCCCCAATTTCTAGCATGGCAGCAACTGAAAGCTTCAGTTGCACATCTAGACACAGAGTTCAGGGCCAAAAGGCAAAGTGACCCAGGGAAGTTGGATACTGAAAGCAGAAGAATCCTAGGTGAGAACTATTTTCAGGGTCTCTCTGCAACCCTAGATATTTGGTGGCTGTAAGGAAACGGGATGTCAGAATCCCTATTTCCTCTCCCCCTACACCTGGCCTTAGCTACATCCCTGGTTTTAATCATCATCATATTCCTTTAGTAATCTAACAAAGAGCATTTAGTGTCAGCAGTGGGGAAGAGTGTAACCAGCAGCTGGAGGCCTTGCAAATCTTTCCCTTCGCTCCTCAGCCCTCAACCAACCTCAGATATCCATAACCATTCCTGGCCACAGAAAGAATGAGACTTTTTCCTCACCTATCAATGCCAGCAAAAGACCAAACGTTCTCCATCAGGGTGCCTTCGTTTTCTGGCAAGCGAACCAGTCCGCCTCTGCTGCCTTTGCCATCCCAGCTGGTGTAAACTGGAGCGAAGAAGTGGGGGGAAAGCAGGAATGGTCATAGGGAATGCCACAAAAGAGGAGAACTAAGCAAGCGTCACCTCGAGAGAAATTCTAAGCCTCAAGGAAGGAGGAGAGTTCAACTAATGCTGGAAAATAAATACTTAGAACATGGTCCCCAGAGGGCTCTAATATACACAAGGGATGGTAGCTTAAAAAGAACAAATGCAGCTTGAAATTTAAACATGAGGAAGAACCGCCTGACAGCAAGAGCTGGTCGACAGTGGCACCAACTACACAGGAAAGGTGGCAGACCCTTCTTCATGGAAAGGTTTTGAAGGAGAGGATGGATGGAGAATGCTCATGGAGAATGCTTTGGTTGTGGATCTCCTGAACAAGAAGGCGGTTGGACTGGATAGCCCTTGGGAGTCCTTGCCACTCTAGGATTCTATTCATTTACACAAACACATATCCCAAGATTGTCTGGCATTGGAACAATGCCTTTGGACAAAGGGAGGATCTCCTTCACTGGAGGCTTTTCAATAGTGGTTAGATGGCCACCTCTCGGGTAACTTTAGCTGTGAGTCTTTTGCATGGAAGAAGCGGGTTGGACTTGTGGCCCTTTTCAGATTTATGGCTCTATGAAATGGGGGTCTCTATAGAGTAAATGCAACACAGATGAGAAGGTGGCAAAACCTGCGGAACGACCAACTGGAGGGCTTTTCTGAGCTACCCTTTCTCCAAAAACAATTACAAGAACATTAAAACCCACAACGATAAACAGTTCAAGTAACTACCATTGTGAGGAAAACAGATTCTGTCACGTTTCCAGCCATTTGCGGGAGACTGTAGGTTTGTGCCACCAAACTGAAGCCCAAGATGGTTGATTGGCACATCTAGAATGGGGAAAAACTGAAGCATCCCCGGTCCCAGCTCTGCAGTCTATCAACAGCTCTGTGGCTGGAGGGAAACCCTAGTTTCCCCGCTGGTTATGCTCTGGCTGGCTGCATGTCCCCAACCCCTGGGGACCCGCCTCCATTGTCTCCTCTTCCTCCGCTCTTCTTTCCCTTCCCAGGAGACTCACACATGTCCTGAGCGCACTGCTGCAGCTGAGCCTCAAAGGTACAGCCCCGGTAGGCGCCAGAGCGGAGGATCTTGCTGCGGATGGCCTTCTTGCGCACCAGGATCGGGGAGCAGTACGGATTTCCAGGGCGAGAGGTGCCTACCCGGCCTCGTTCCTCCAAATCCAGCCGCTCTCTCTGGGGACACAAGCCAGGACAGACCTTCAGCAGGAGAAGCAAGGGGCTGCTTGCGGCGGGAAGCCCTGAGACTGAAAGGCAGGGGGGCTCTGGGGGGTCAGTGGGTGAGGCTCAGCCTGGCTCCAGATGGGGCCAAACAGATTCTAACCTGGACGTGGACTGGCCATTGCAAACCCGCCAACATTTCACAGGTGAACACTGGCACACACGGGGCCAAGGTGGCTTTGTGAGGAAGAAGAGACAAACAGGAGAGGCTGCCGCTCTTTGCTTTTGCCTGAGCTGACCACAAAGGGCAACGTTCTGCCCCCTTCTCTCCTTTACTTCTTGCTGAGCTATTGGGAGTGAAAATGGACTTTGAACTTAATTTTCTGCACATGAAGTATGCTGGGGACAAATGGGGAGAATGGAAGCAGAAGGGGAGAAACTAGGACACTGGGGTAGAAGCCACTCACCACGCTGACGGAGGAGCCAAAGTCCGAGGGGCACGGAAGCCTCTGGAAGGAGACCAGCGCATTGACGTTTTGCGAGACCTCCTCCGGATTGAGGGACTTCCACACCACATGGCTGTCCAGAAGCCTTCTGGGCTCCGGTGGGCTCTGGCCAGTGGAGGGCCAGTCTTGCTCCTCCGGGTGCCTCAGGAGGTAGCAGAGCTGGAAGGAGCGGCAGAGCAAGAAGTGGAGCGTCTGGACCTGGGAAAAGGAAGGTACAAATGGGTGCCTCCGGGGAGAGCCTTTTCCATGCTCAGGTACCCCTTCTGCCTTCTTCTCCCAGTTACCTCGCTTGGATGGCTGCCCACAAACAAGTGGCAGAAGAGCTGGTTGTGGGAGCTGTGTGGGTTCCGGGCCACAAAAGCGAACTGGCCGTCAGCCGGGCGACAAGTGCTGTAGAGGATGCGCTTCAGAGCATGGGCCATGAGCAGAACCTGAGGGGAAGAGAGGAAAGCTTAACATTTTAAAAAGCACCCAGGAGGGAAGGACCAAGCGCAAACCCGTCCCTGACAGATAATAGTACATTGCAGAGTCTCCTAATTCTGTCCCAAGACTCATTGCCAAGTAATGGCTTTTTTCATTCATCCCCCCCATCCTCACAACAGTCCTGGGAGGTAGGCCAGCCTGAGGGGGAAATTATCTTCCTTCCCTGAAGCATCAACCACCGTTTTATTATTTATTTCATGTATATCCTGCCTTTCTCCCTGGAGGGACCCAAGGTGACTCACAGAGAAAAGCTTTAAAACTGTTGAAGACCTCAAACAATTAAAATGTCTATATACACACAAAGTATACACAAGTTAAAAGCAGATTAAAAACCCACCTGCTCCCTAAAACCACCCTGCTATGCGTTATGTACAGATGTACCGTTAAACTCTTCTTTCCCTCTGTTTTTTTAGAAGTCATTTTGTAATGGCTGGCTCATGCTCACCAACATTTGACAGACAAACCAGGACCATGAGTGTGGATACTAGCTCTTACCTCCCTCTCCGCACTGTACATCTTCAGGCCCTGCAAACAGAACTTGAGGACCACAGATCTCCGTCTAGGACAGTCCTACATCCAGGGAAGGACCAGGCAGGAGGCACAGAACGAGACAGGGAAACAGTTGAGAAAGTTATTGCTCCAAAATAACAGGGAGTATAGCATGGTGCCCTCTGAGCATGCACAAAGGACCCAGGTGTCTTCTCCCAACACACACATCTTCTCACCTTCAGGTTCTGGAGCTGCTGATGGAGGGCTTGATCATTCTGCTGAAGTTCTGAGCCTTCCACAATGAAGGAGCCCACATACTTTCAGGAAGGAAGGAAGGAGAAAGTGGGTATCCCAGAAGTCACAAAACTATCTTTTTGTGTTTGTTAATTGCTTCTATAAATGTATATTTTTAGTGATGAACTGCATCCATCTGGGACCTAGAGCAAGCTTGGGAGAAGCTCTGTTACCCTCCTTTTCAACTACCTACACACCACACACATATATAAACGGGGATACTGATGGTATATATGAACTGCTTGGTTGTCTTTGTGTGTGTGTGTGTAAAAACTCACTGGGAGACCTTGGGCAAGTCACACTCTCTCAGCCTCAGAGGATGGCAATGGCAAACCCCCTATGAAGATGTCTTGCCAATAGGGATGCCTTAGGGTTGCCATGCGTCAAAAATGATTTGGAGGCAGACAATAACAACAAGCAGTTTTTTTTAAATCTGAATGAATTGCTTAGATTTCCAGTATTGGGGGAAAATCAAGGTGGTGATGATGATGATGATGATAAGGGCATGCACACCTTGTGGAAGAACCGCACATGTCTCACAAATGGCCAGCCTTGGCTTCCCTCCTTCTCCCCACCTGGCACTTTGTGAGGTTGCCAAGGAAGCCGCTAGAGGAGCCAGCCAAGCTTTTCTTCCAGGAGGAAAGGGAGGGAGCAGATCCTGACTTACTGCAGGGGACTGGGGCCTCCCTCCTGCCAGAGCCCACCTGGAGAACTGGTGCAAGGGTCCTCCAAGCCAAAGGTGAGTTAGGGATCCCCCTCTGGGGGCAAAGATTTGGATTACTGCCCCACAGCCCCCCCCCACCCAGCCCGAAGCCCCCCTCCGGAGCCTCTTCACCTCAGCCAGCTTAGCGATGATCCTTCCTCCTCTTGGAGGGTGGGATGCTGGGCTCACGCAGGCAGACAGCTGCTTCTTCATGGTGCCGGGCTTTGCTCTTATACCTGGGGAAGGAGAAAAGGGAGCAGGTGGGTGGCATTTAGTGGGTTATTTTTAAAAAGCGCTGGGTATTCAGTTGGAGGGGAACAGGGCAGGGGCTCTCTTCAGTCCCCTTCCCATGGCTACTGCTAGCCCCCAACTCAGCCACAGCCATGGCCCCACTGCAGGGCTGGGAGGACATGGAGGACTTAGGGGGCAGCTTGGAAGGGAAAGGTTATGGGGGGCCCTCCAAATGTGGAAAAGAGGGATGCCTGCCCCAGCCCCTCCAAGCCCCAATCTGGCAAGGCTGGGCACTGCTGATGCTTGCTCATCCCCATCCCAGTCAAGGAAGGGTTGCCCCTCAAGTACTCTCCATCCTTCCCTGCCATCCCCCCTCCATCCCATTGGTACCTGCTGCTGCTGCTGCTGCTGGGTCTCAGGTGCATCTCCTCCTCCTCCTCTTCCCCTGCTGTCCTCCTGGGCTGGCCTGGCAGGGGTGCCCCTCTTCTTCTTCCTTCTTCTCTTCTGGCCCTGATCCCCAAAAGGGGGGCCCATGGACCAAGGCTGGCAAGAGAGAGGAGGAGGAGGAGGAGGAAGCCGCAGCGCAGCAGAAGGGATCTCTTGCTCTCGCCAGCCCCAAATCCCCGCTGGCCAATCAGTGGCCGGGAAGGCGAGGCCACGCCTCCGATGCCAAGGTAGAGCAGGAGGCTTCCTCCGCAGCATCCTCAGCCCCTCTACCCCCAAAAAAAGGGACTCTCCCTCCCCCCCCAAAGCCCCCTTCCTCCCAGCTCTGCCTGGCCTGAGGTCCCCCCAGCTGCAAAGTGAACTGGGGAGCATGATGGACCAGTTGGCTTGATGGAGATGCTTTCCTTCCCCCTTGGACTGCAGCTCCCATAAGCCACCCCCAGACATTTTGTGGATGATGGGAGCTACAGTTCAAGGGAGAAAGAAACCCAGGTTACTTTCCCCAAGCACCACTCTGTACCATTTTCTCAGTTTTGTTCCCACTAGGCAGGCTTGAAGCTGATGGGAATTAGAATCCAACCACAATATCTTGGAAGGGATTATTTCACAAGATCAGGCTCGAGAGCCCAGCAAGGCAAGGGTGCCACTGTTGGTTTCTCCACAGACACACACACACACACACCCCCAGCACAAACCCAGCCTGGGGCTCCTCCAGAGGAAGGCCAGTGGAGATGGGAAGGCAGGGCATTGCATTCCAGGGAAACTCTGGGGGCAACTTGGAAAGCAAAGGAATCAATTGCAATGAGAAAAGGGGAGACCAACAGGACAGGACAGCATTTGGGGCGGGTGCGGACTGCCCTCCTCCCCAAATTCAAAACTTTCCAGGAGTCCTTTGGGCGCCAACTTCAAAAATCAACTACTGTATCAACATTCCATCTGCCCCATTTAACACCATCCATTCTTGTGCAAAATTAGTGGAACATGGTCCTCTTTCCCAAAAGCACTACTAATACTGTGATTTTTTAAAAAAGAAATCTGTAAGTGGATTGTGGGGATGAAGCGATGCTGGTGCTGAAGGCTTTCCTCTTTCTGCCCTTCTGGTCAGCTAAAGACCACATTCCTCCCTCCCTCCTTCCTTCCTTCCCTCCTTCCATCTGCCTTTGAGCCAAAAGGGCTACTCAGAGGCAGAAACTCCTTCTAGAAAGGAGGAAATCAGTCTTGCAGACAATGAGAACACTTTAGTCAGCAGAGGAGTTGGAAACCAGCCACTTTGCCAGAAGGAATTAAAAGCGGAAGGGACAGATGGCTCTGAGAAAGGGGAGATGCAGAAAGACAAGAGCAGGAGAAACTGGAGAAGACGGTCAAGGCAGGCAGGCGGGCGCCAGAGAAAGGGTTAAGAAGCACTAAGCAGAAGCAAGGGTTAAAGGAATCACAGCAGAGCCAGGCAGGGCTGGAAAGGGAGCCAAGAGCAGAAGAAAATCCTTAATGTGTAGCCCTCCCGATCTTGTTCAGCTACAGCCCCATGACCCATGACCACTGGCCAAGCCCATGGGAATGGTAGCAGCCCCAGAGTACCTGTAGGGTCACATGCATCACACAGATCTTTCTAACCTTGCACCACTGTTGCTTCATTTGTGGCCACCTGCATCCGTTGCCTTTGGCTTGGGCTCCGGTCAGACTGGCCTCTCCGGCCTGTGGGGCACGAGTCCCATAAAAGACAAGAAGTTCAGAACGAGAATGGAAAGGCAAACTTCTGGGGAAGAGGATGAAAGCCCTCCCAGAAAGGAAACTGTCCATCCCAGTGGAAAGGTGACTGGGGCAGGGAGCCAACCTCCTGGCAATGTCAGGGTGGTCTCCTCTGCCCTGTCAGTGCCCTTGCCCCAGCCTTCAGGGCCAATGGAGCCACAGAGAAGTGGGGC
Organism: Sceloporus undulatus; assembly: GCF_019175285.1. NCBI lineage: Eukaryota > Metazoa > Chordata > Lepidosauria > Squamata > Phrynosomatidae > Sceloporus > Sceloporus undulatus. Next base: position 446,281 of record NC_056528.1, on the reverse strand, counting down.
TGGGGGTTGCTTTGTAGACAGACAGCACAACAGTCTCCCTTCTCCAGCCCCTAAAACCTTCCAACCCCTTCCATTCCAGGGAGCCCCCCCCCCCAGCAGTTCACTGGGAATGTATGTGGAAAGGAGAGGATTGGTGGAAAACAAGAAGTTACATTTCCCAGCTGGCAAAAAGCATATGAGAGCCCAGCAACCCCATAGACTAGTCTAGGGCAACCTCCCACTGAACATTTTGCCTTGGCCACAGGATGACAATTCTCATGGCCTGTTTTGCAGCCACAGGTATGTATGAGCCTCTGGCTCAGCAGTGGGACAGGCCTTGCTCCGTCTTCTTCCCCCTTACTCTGCACACAGGTGCATCCCCAGGACTGCAAGGGTGTCTGGCTTGACACACTGCCCTGACTGTTGAGTCCTGGCGCCAGGCGAACTCCATGTTCACAATTTTGACCCTAGTGACCAGCTCTGGGTCGCAGGAAGGGATATTGGAGTACCCCTCTCCTTGAATCAAGGGTGGGTTCTGGGTGGGTTGGATATAGTCAATCCAGATGTGTAGCATTTCTTTTATTTATAAGGCCAATTGTTGAGACAAGCAACACTGACAATAGGCATAATGAGTGGGCACTGCAGCCTTCCCCAGAGATCCTGCAATTCCCCTGGCGTGAGGGACAGGCTGGGCATTTGTCTACCATCACCTCTGGGCTTGCTGATGGCCCAACAGTTACTCAAAGGACTCTATTTCAAGACTATCAACCTCACCAAACCATTCACGGAACAGAAGGGCAAAGAAAACTGTAAACTCTCAGTGGATAGCCGTAAGCTTTGGAGACGCTCTTTTTAGAATCCATCAAGGCTGATTTTAGGCTTGCAATCTCCTGTAGAAGGCCATAAAAATATTTTGAGACTTAAACCATTTGGGCTAATTTTCTACACCACGTTCATGAAATGGGCCACCACCAGGACGGTAACAGGGACGATGTGGGAACAACACCAGGCCACAACTCCACAAAGGAACAGTTTGGAGGGATCTTGGGGGGGGGCACCTTCAAGGCCTCAGGGGCTTGCAGCTTCTCAGCACCTGGCAAGCGCTGTGTAATTGGTGGTCTGCCATTCTACCAGTCCAGTCCATGCACCCCTGGCAAAGTGCAACCCTGCAGCCCCCCCAAATCCCATTACCCACCCTGCTGTTACACACCAATGGGCTGAAGCATCTCACCATTCCTTCAGTGTCTGGGACCCAGGCCCCACCAACTTTCAGGGTGCTGACAAAAGATGATACCCAAGACAGGCGTCAGTCTACTTTTTATTTCAGCAAACAGCATGTTCCTCACTTGAATGGCTCTACGATAGCAATCAGATCCTTCTCTGACATTTTGTTTCGTTTTTTTAAAAAAGAGAGGAGCAAACAAGTGACAAAAACCCAGGAGTTCTTTCCTTTTCAAAAGAACAGCGTTTCTGAAGTTGGATTCAAGACGACTTTCATGTAGGCTTGGGTTTTAAGGCGGGGAGGGGGAGAAAGAAAGACACTGCGGGGAACAACTAGGCTAGCAGAAGAGAGCACTTGCACACTAAGGTTATGAAGAAGGCATCAGCAGGACTCCGGTCCTGCTCCGGGTCACCTGCCACCGTTCGCTCTTCTCTGAGAAGACCGGCAGGGCAGGGATGGGGATGGGGGAGTCGCTGGCCTGCAAGACTGATGCAAGGCACCCCATGGATGGGGAGGGGGAGAAGGGTCTTTTGGAGAGCAGTTCCTTTTCTTCCCAGGGACCCATTTCCACATTCTAAAAATATAAAAATCTTTGCAACCAGTTTCAAAAGCCAAAATTTCAAGATGCACCCTGTACAGTTTACTCTTCTTTTTTTTTCCTCAAAGAACAGTCCTATGTTACTGGTGATTGGTTTGAGGGAGAAGAAAGAAAGAAAGAAAGAAAGAAAGAGAGAGAGAGAGAGAGAGAGAGAGAGAGGAGGGAGCAAAGAAAGGAAGGAAAGAAGGGAAAAGGAAGAAGGGGAGAGAACGGAAAGGCACAGGGAGGGTAACCTAGCTCTAACAGAAAGGCTTGCATGGGAGGGCTCACTTGGATGTTCTGCTTCACTCTCCCTGCTGCTCCAAGGAGAAGAGGGGGGAAAGCAGGGGAGAAGAGAGAGAGAGAGAGAGAGAGAGAGAGAGAGAAGAGGTGGGATGTTTAAGCGCCAGAACTAAGATGCGCTGCCGTGTGTTGTACTCATCAGACAAGCGTGGCTTCCTCAGAGGCAATGCCAGGGGGCTCCTACTTCTTTGCCCGCAGGGACTTCCGCATGGAAGGCTTGCTCTTCTTGGCCTTGGAGGGCTTCAGGTCTTTCTTGGGGCTCACGGCCGGCTTCTTAGGGGCAGCAGGGCTGTTGCCCGAGAGGCTCTTGGTGGCCATGCGGGCAGGGGCTGCTGGCGGAGGAGTTGGGGGTGCCGGCTTGGCCTTCTTGGCAGGGGGCTTGGCCTTCTTGGCAGGGGCCTTGGCTTTCCCACGAGGGGCCAGGGGGGCCTTGCGAGGCTTGGGCTTGCCCTCCCGCCGTTTAGCCAAGGGGGGCGCCCGGTTCCGGGCCTTCGGAGGGGGCCGCTTCTGCATCCTGCAGAAGGGATGAGGGAGAGGGAGACAGAGAAGGTCAGCTCAGGCTCCTTCCCAGGGCAGCCGAGAGCAGCATCTCCTCCCCTGCCCACCCACACATCCAGGTGGCGGCTGGGACTGCTACACACGCCTTTGCTGCCAGGAAAAGTACCAGACTGCCACAAAGAGGAAGAACTGTAGGCCTCCCCATGCCTTCTCACTGGGAACCTGGATGGTTGATGACTTCTTCTGCTCCCCCACCCAAGTTTTTAAGAAAGAAGACTTGAAGGGGCATTGAATTCCAGCATTTCTTACCGAGGACCAAATTTGGCTGCCACTGTTCTCCCTGCCCCCACCCTCAGTACCTTTTCTTTGGCGGTGGCTCTTCTTCCTCGGATTCTTCCTCGGACTCTTCCTCCTCCTCTTCTTCCTCCTCAGACTCCTCTTCCTTTGAATCCTGTGCTTTCTGTTTCTCTGGGAACAGAATGCCAGGGCTGTGGGGGTTGGAGGGGGAGGAAAACAACTCAGAGGCAGCAGGACCCCCACCGCCCCCCGCCCCCCATTTGCAGGCTCAGGAGCCAGGCCCAGGCCCACCCACCCACCATAGAAGGGCTTCCGGCTACTAAAGGGGCTTGGAGAGCCACAGCTGTTACCTGGGGTAATAGGGGAAGCAGAGCCGGAAGGTGCCGCTGAAGCCCTTCCCGGAGATCTGCTCCATCCAGCCGTACTTCTCGCACTTCTGGAGGGTCCTCTTCAGGAGGTGGACTGGGGGGGAGGGGAGAAAGGGGGCATCAGCCAGGAATGGAGGGGCCTTGTCATGCAATAGGACCAAAAGCACAACACTGCCCTCATCCTGCCCTGGCACAAGTCATACTCATCTGAAGGCCTATTTTCATGAAATATGCTATGAAATATGCTATATCTCTATGCATCTCCCTGCAAAGCCTCCTGGGGAATGATTTTGGAAACTGCAGAAAACTCGATTCCGCCAACACTCCTGTGCACCCAGAGCATCTTTATACCAGGCAACATATAGAAATTCTCACGGGGGTCAGAAAATACCACAGACTGAGGTACTCCATGGAAGGTTTGGAGGTCTTGGTAATCTGCCCAGACAAAGGTTAAAATATGCCAAGACTTGATCCCTGATTTCTTCTCTCCCCTCCCCTTCATCCCTGCTTCTTATTCTGAGAGCAAAAGTGGGTTCCCCTCCCCGGCTGACTTTCTTTCAGGAGCTGGCTTGCTAAGGAGACCAAGGCACAGCCCAACCAACGATCTTTCTTTTGCTGATGCCTAATAATAACAGGGAGAGGCTGTGCTCAGAACAGCAGCCCACGGCCTTCTCCTGGCAGAGAGAGAACAGCCCCCTGGAAACGCCATCTAGAAGGGAGCCTGCTTGGATAATTGAATGGATGGCTTCCATCAAAAGCATTCATTCTTGCCAAGACGTGGCAATTTCCAAGAGCAGGCACTTTAACACACACACAAACCCACGCACCATGCAAGCTCCTACATGGGATCATCATCAACCAGCTACTTTGCAACCTGAGCTGCAGCTGTACAACCACCTCGAAAAAGCGAATGGGTAGCATTCTGTGTATGTGTGTAGAAGGAATCTAGTAGCAGCCCTTGCACTAATGGTTCCTTTCAGCACGAGTTTTTGTGGATATCAACCCACTTTTTCAGATGCAGCCATAAATAATGTTCACAAAAGCTCAAGTTGAGAAGCTAGCCTGAGGGATGCTACTGGATTCTGGAAAGGAGGAGCTGACAGCAAAAATAGGAACTAATTCCCTTCCTAAGTTAATTCTTCCATGACTAACTATCTCCTGATCCATCCATCCATTGATCAACCTTCAAGACTTAATTTGGGGGGAAAGCACCAACTTTTCTCTCTGATGCTGTCCTTAGAATCATAGAATCATAGAGTTGGAAGAGACCGCAAGGGCCATCCAGTCCAACTCCCTGCCATGCAGGAAATCCAAATCAAAGCAGATCTGGGCACAGAGAGGGCTCACATAATAAAACCTGGCATTTCCCCACTGTCTTCTTTGGCAAGGAAACTCTCCCTTCCAGTCTTGGGAAAGGGAAAGAAAGCGTAGGGTGGCAGGGGTGGTTCTGGGGAGTACAAAGGAATGGGGGAGATGCATCTCCAGACCATTGCCAGTTATGATATGAGGTGTGTGTGTGTTGACAGGGCATCGTACCTCCTTTTCTCTCCCTATGGAACGCCCACCCTAGAGAAAGAGGAGGCCCTCACTCTTCCCCATACTTGATCTACAATGCAATCTCCATTTTTTCCTCTCAGGCAGTCAGTGATAGGTCTGTCCACCAATCTTTCAGTCCCCCCCCCCCAAAACCGCTGGTCACCATCGTAAAGCTAGAGCTTGCTCAAACTGTCAGTGACCTGTGGAGGACAATGAAGGGCTTTCCTATCAGGGACAGTGCTGTGCAGCTCCCTGCCTCACTGTGCTTGCAGACAGTTGTGTGTTTGTGTCTTTCCTCCTACCTTGGAAACTGGAGTTTGACCCCGGGTGCTTCTCCAGAACATATTTCTTCAGAGCGGTGGTGGAGCAGGTCTTGGGCTCGTTCATGGCTGCAATGGCAGAGAGGATGGCATCCTCCATCAGGCTCCCACCCAGCAATGGCTTCTCCCCAGACTTCTTCAGCTGTTTTTAAAAACAAACCCCAAAAAAAACCAGTATGAGAAAGAGGGTCCTCCAAAGTGAGGTGGGGGGTCTCCAAATAATCCTGAAATCCTCCCAGCTGACCCCTGGCAGGGATGCCTCACCTGGAATGTTCCAGATGCTCCTTTGCCTGTGATCTGCTCCAGCTGGCCCTTCTCCACTGCCCTCTGCAGGGCATTCTTCAGCAACTGGGGCCTATGGGAGGGAAGGCAGCAGCTCTGTTAATGCCACTTTGGTGGGACCCTAGGGCACCTTCCTCTTCCTGGCTGCAGGAAGCACAGCTCCAAAGTGCCTTGACTGCCTGCCAAGGACAGGAAGAGAGCCTCAGCTGAGAGCTCTCTATGGAAACGCAGCCTCCGACAGCAGAAGGGAGATGCTTCTGCTTCTGGGCCAAGGGCTGGATGAGCACAGAAACTCAGAAGCTCTCTGCTACAAGGGCTTTTTTGTTATGGGTAAGGATTTTTTATTAACTTCTATATCTCAGTAAGCCAAGAGAGATTGGCATAACAAAATAATAAAGACATTTCATACATCACTTTCTGCTTAGGGATATGTAAAATTCCTGTGTGTTTTCAAATTCTGTTCATCCAAATGATTTTTCTTTTTTGGTTTTAAAATCCTTACCCCCTCCCCTCCCCCAGATTATATATTAACCTTGTAGTTTGGATTTACGGTAGAGCGGATACGTACGTGCGTGTGTGTGTGTGTGTGTGTGTGTATATAATTCCTAAAGTCAACAGTTTTCTTGTTCAATCCACTTCTCATACCAACCAATTTTTGATAGTATGTGACTATGCATCTTTCAAAGAGTCATTTGTACAATCGATTTTCTTCTGTTATTTTTTCATCTTACTGTAAAACAAGTTTTATTTTTCTTGTACTTATGTGTCAGTTTTGGCACACTGTTTTCCTTAACTAGTTTCTTCATTCAACATCTTACTAGTTTTGGGTTAAACTATCCCTCCTTCCTCTCCCTCTCCCTCCAGCCTGGCCTGACCAAAAGCAGACCAGCGGGCCGGCCATGAATCTGAGCCTGAGGGCTCAAGTGTGGCCACTGAGAGGATCGAAGCTAAGCTCTATGCAGGAAGCTTAACTCACATTTTATGATTCCCTCTTAAAAAAAAAGAGCAGTAGAGGTAGGATACACACACACACACACACATATATATACATATATTTCAATTAACACCACTGTCAGGAATACCCCAAGACAATGCCTCTTATTCAGTGTCAAACTATTTGTTCATCGGACTCAGCATTTCTTGTTTCCCTGATAGCTCCCTTTCCACTGGAGCTTCCAAGGGGTGCCTGAACAGGGAGCAGGGCAGGGCCTCTGCACAGGGAGCATTCATTTGCTCATGGTCCCTCTCCTCACCTACCCTTCCTCCTTAGCTGGAGACATGGGACCCTCAACACACGCTGCCAGGCCACCTCCCATAGCACACTGCTCACATATCTGAGGCCTGAGCTTGTTCCGCAGAGGAGAAAGGGCTTGGACAGAGAAAACAAACCGTGGTGGCCACAAGTCAGGGGGCCCCTGGCTCCACTCTACCCACCTCACATCCACTTTCAGCTTGGGATAATACTGGGAGACATATTTTTTGATCAGGCTGTAGGAAGCCTCCTTGGGCTCGCAAAGACGTGTGAAGGCCAGTGGGAGGACGTCTTCCAGCTTCACCTGCTGCTCTGGACCTGAAGAGCTCCTCTGAAAGACAAGGAAGACCCTCTTTCTGAGAGGCCAGAGACCCTTGGTGTGATCTTCTCCAGGCCCAAGGAGGGGAGTACAGACAGACTGACACAGGCCCAGTTCATAACCCCAAGTAGCATTGGGCAGCTGAACCTCCCTCTGCATGGCTGAGCTCCTGTCCCAGGCCTGTGAAGTTTCATCAGCCTTACCTTCCGATCCCTGGATTTGGGGCCTGTTTTCCCTGAGTTTGGGGCCACCACAAAACTCCCAGAGGCTCCTTTTCCTTTCACCTGGCAGAGTGGAGAGAAGTGGGAAAGTCGTGTGTCTGGCCTCCCTCTGCTATGGGGTGAGAGAGGCTGTTGCACCGAGGCTCCCTTACCTGCCGTATGGCTCCCCGCTCCAGCTCCCTCTTGAGGGCCTGTTTGAGGAGGAAGCCTCTCCTCTCCAGCTCCAGAGAAGGGTACTTGTTGATGATGTACTTCCGGATGGCGACGACTGAAGCACCACCCTTCTGATAGCAAGCCTGAGAGAGAAATCAGCCCTGAGCGGACGTTGGCAGCAAGCAGGGGATGGCTGCTTTGAGGCAAGCTGAATAAAAGGGGCAGGGCACAGGGGCTGGCTTTGCCTCACGATGGCTTCCCTGCTGGACATTGTCATATCTGTTCTTTTCCCTTTGCTCAGGCAGGACTGTTTGTCTCCCCATTACACCAACATGGGACAAAACGGAACGTTTTACGCCATCAGTCTTGCTCCAGAGATGCTCTCCTTACCTTGATGGCCTCAATCAAAATGGCGTCCATCTTGGGGCGGGAGGAAGCCGCCATGTGGGTTTGCTTCTGTGCTCTGGCTAGCTGGCTGGCTGAAAGAGTAGCCCAGACAGGAATGGTCTTCTTGACTTTCTTCTCCTTCTCTTTAGCTGGATCCTTCTCTCTTTATAGAAGGGAACAAAAGAAGTGAAGGGTCCAAATTCAGCCAGGACATCCTGCAGCCCAAAGATATTTTATGTGGCCGAGAAGAGCTTTGGGGATCTTGGATTGGCACTAAACAGCTGAAAGCTGGGAACTGGAGCACTAGACAAGAGAAGAGAACTGGTCTATCAAGCCCTGCTCTGAGTTGGCAGGAGTGGTTCTCCAGGGCTGCCTCAAGCAGGAAAGAGTCCTCCCATCACTTTTTTAAAAACAGAGATGCTGGGAATTAAACATGAGCCTCCCACAGGAATTGCTCCAAGCCCTTTGGGGAACCCCTGTGACGTACAGCCTTGACCAAAACGGAGGCCCTGCTCCCACCTTCCCTCTCAAGGGTGCCCAGGTGGCTTCCACTCCTTACTCCTTTTTGGCTTCCTCGGCTGGCTTTGCCTCTCCCTTTTCTTCAGCCTCAGGCTCCTTTGGTGGCTCCACTTCATTAGAGGCGGCTGGTGGAGTCTCATTCTCCTGTTCCTCCACAGTAGAGGCCGATTCCTCTGAACTGGCATCAGGATCTGAGGGGGTGAGCCAAGAGGAGAAAAGAAGGTGACAGGCAACAGCTAGATTTGGAGAAGGAAACACTGAACATCCACTGCAGAGAAAAACACACACAGAGGGAAGTATTTTGGTATATTTCATTATTTAATGATAATATGTATTAATATGTATTTTGACAGACAACTGGGAACAGTGGAGAAAGGGCGAACCAGGGACCCCCCAGATGGCTTTACCTGGCTTGGCCTCCTCTTCTTTGGCAGGTTTGCTTTTGGGAGGCGTTTCCCGAGCAGAAGAGTTCACAGCCCGGCGGATTGGCATGGTGCCGTCTTCGACTGTCTGGAGGAGAAAGGACAGCAAGGGGTCATGGGACTGCTGGGCTGGGGCTCCCCAGCCGAGGAAGCCTCCTCAGGCCTTGCCCACCATCTAGGCCTACTAAACACCAGCCCCTCCAAGCTGCCTTCTGGCTCATCCAGCAGAGCGCAGTTTCCAGCTTCCGCTGGGTGCTAGCAAGGGAGCCATGGCTCGGGCTTTGGGCTTCAGTTAAGGATGCGAGGGGCCAAGGGAGCCAGTGGGAGGGGAGGCTTCTGGGAAGGCAGGTTGGGGCAAGGGATAACAGGTGGGGAGAGGGAGAGGGGAGGCGCATGTGGGGCGGGGTGGGTTGCTGGTCCCCAGCTGAGACTCCTAGAAGCAGGGGAGGAAGCGCAGGGCAGCCCTTGCGAGCCAGTCCAAGGGCCAGAGCGTGGGGAAGGGTCAGCCCCTACCTCGCTCAACTTGTCCGAGGGAGCTCCCGTTAAGAGTGGAAGCGCCTTACGGCCTGTGGGATCAGCTTCGGGCAGATCGGTCGCCATTTAAATTAAGGTCTAGCCCCCAAGGTGAGGGTTAACACTTTGGAGCCCCAGCTTTTTAACCTCAAGGGGGAAGACTTCCTAACCACCTGAAGTGCAGAAAAGATCGGGTGTGAAGGAGGGTAAACAAGAGCAAACGGGAGAAGAAAAATAATAATAAGAGTAAGAGAGAGAGAAAGAAAAACCCTTCAGATCTACATCTACATCCCTATAGAACACTATGGAAATAAAACCAAAGAAAAACACAAACATTTATCAGTTTCACAGAGGCTGATGCCAGTAAACTTCATTTTGGTTGTTCAGCAAGCAAGGGGCAAAGGGACCATGGGGAGAAGCTGCATTAGCTGGCACAGGGAAAGAAACCCACCGGGACAAGGATGGAGGGCAGGGGCCCAGCAGAAAACCCAGGCCAAGCCACCGCCGCTGTGCCCCACGCAGAATGGGGCTGGCCAAGGGGCCGATCCCAAAGGCCGCTCTGACCCTGGCCCCATGTGGCCCCTCCTGCCACTTCAGACTCTTGGCACTTTTAGTGTTCTCCCAGGGCCTTTCACAGGCCAATGTGCCACATAGAGGCCTGAGGAGGGCAGCAGGACATCAATGCAGAGCGATGAGCAAAATCGTACAAACCAGAGAGCAGACTGTCCTCCTCCGTTCCTGAAAAGAGATCCCAAAGCAGCCTGTCTGAGTCACGGCTGCCTTGCTTTGCTGCCCACCCTCACCCCCAGTTTATGCCTGTTGGCTTGGCCCAGTTTTAAAAAGCACACACCTGCCTGCCCTCCTTCACCCCCCCCCCAAACCAGGGTCTAAAGAAGCACAAAGGAAACACCTTGCGTGAAAGGGGGGGGGACTTTGTTTTAACAGGGAAGGAGTCCAAAGGGGCCTCCCGGAGCTCCTTCCCTTGGAGAGCCCATGAAACATGACACGCAGGGAAGAAGAGCCCAGGGAAAGAGGACTCCCTCCGGCCGTGGGGCCTCTCTGCCTCTGGTCTCATGGAAAAACAGAACCAAAATGGGGTGGGAGGAAAACACAGGCCACCTTTTTCAGGATGCCAGGGGAAGGAATTTGTGTGCCTGGAGGAGGAGGAGAGCAGCCCTTGCTCCTCTAGCCTCCCCCAGACAGGACCCAACTGGTGTGATGGTGGCACTGGGGAGAACGGAGGAAGAGGGGCTGGTCTCCACAGCCCTTTAGGGAGAAACACTTAGGGGAGAGGGAAGGAAGATGCCACCGCAGCTGGGCAAATTCCCTGCACTTTAGGCTCCATGGAGGGTGTGTGTGTTTGTGTTCTCCAGAGGACACCCCTCTCAGCTTCCAGGCCCAGGGCTGAAGGCAGCCATCACAAGAGGAAGGCTTCTGGGGGAGCAGTTTGAGGGGGTGGGATGGTGGTTCTCCCCAGGTGTTCTGATAAGAAAGGGAGGAAGCCTAAAAATGAGTCTCACCATGCCCAGGTTACATTTCTTATAAGGCGGGAAGAAAAACATTGACACACAACATTCAGAAGTTCTTCGGAAATAGTTTTTTGAGGGCTTTTTGGACTATGTGGCCAGGTTCTAGAAGTTTGTTCCTGATGTTTTACCAGCATCTGTGGCTGGCATGGAAGTTAGTAGGGTGTGTGTATGTATATATATTTCTTCTTCATGGTCTCTGCGAATCACACAAATGGGTTATTCTGTGGCTGCACAGTTAGCTTCAGCACTGCGCAGGCGCAGTGAAACCCATTTGTATGTATTCGCAGATGACCACTCGAAGAAATACTGTTACAGGTAAGCAACCTGTCCTTCTTCTTTGTGGTCTCTGCAAATCATACAAATGGGTTTCACTGCGCCTGCGCAGTGCTGAAGCTAACTGTGCAGCCACAGGATAACCCATTTGTGTGAATTCGCAGATGACCACTCGAAGAAACACAGTTACAGGTAAGCAACCTGTCCATATATGTACAGTGTGACCCTGGGTTGTGAGGAGTGAGTTCCATGTTAAACAGGACAATACATATATTAACATGGAAATCACTACTCTCAACCCAGGGTCACACAGTGTGTGTGTGTGTGTGTGTGTGTGTGTTATATATACATACCGCACTCACTTCCATTCTCCAAAGATGTCAGAAACAGATGCTGGCGAAACGACAGGAATAAACTCTTCTAGAACACACAAAAACTATGGCTGCCGGCCATGAAAGCCTTCAACTTCCTTGGAGATATTTCTGTGGGAGCAATATGGCTTCGCATGTGAGATTCCTAAGCCTCCAGGACACTTTTACAAAACGGCTCCTCCTCCAAAGAAAGGACATCTCCGACTCTTTTCTGCTCCTGAGGCACTTGTGTCACACACACGCAAGAACTACACCTGCCAATGAGGCCTGCAAGCGTCAAGCCTCCGATGCTTTCTACAGACAGAGAGTGAGAAACACCATTAGCCCAGAGTCCAATCCCTTCAACAAGAGCCACAAGCACTTCCGAAGTCAAAGGAGACACCGAGAGAAGGCAGCACCCTTGAGCCTCCCAGAGGCTTTAATCCAATGCTTTGGTGACAGACAGGGTTGCTCCTCCAACAGCCAGAGGATGCAGATTCAGGTTCGCCCTCAGCCTCAAGCTCACAGTAGAAACGGACAGATCCTAATTCCAGCAAGGCCAACTCCCAGAGTCTGCCATTCTCCAAAGCCGCTTGCCTCACCTGAATTGTGACAGAGGGAAGCAGGCTTGATAGGAGGCCAGTGAGCAGATCTTGCGTTGCTTTCAGGAAAAGGGCTCTCTGGGGAGGGCTGTCCCCATGCGCTGGGCCTTGTGGAGCCCTGGATGGAACTGAGCCCTTGCCTCCATCCCCATTCGTTGCAAGAGGGACCCGTCTGGTCAAGCCTTGGACATCTCTGTGGACCAGCGATTCCCAAGCCTTGGTCCACCGGACGTTTTGGCCTTCAGTCCCCAGAACCCCTGGCTCCACCTCAACATTAGGATGAACATCCTGGCGGTAAGTGCTATTTGCCAGTGAACCCCCCCCCCCAAAAAAACCCCTCCTTCTTTGGGGGTCTTTAAACAGAGTCTGGATGGCTGTCGGTCACAAGGAGTGCTTAGACTGTGAGTTCCTGCATGGCAGAAGGGGGCTGGATGGGGGTCTCTTCCAACTGTGATTTGTTCCTTGTGGGTTTTTTGGGTTGTGTGGCCATGGTCCTGATGTTCGAAAGATCATTCTGTGCAGATGGCAGCCACAGATGCTGGCGAAACGTAAGCCCCAAACCCCACAAAAAAGCCTCTATGGTTCTAGTCCAAAATCACCTGCAGGACCAAAGCCTGGGAATGCAGGCTTCTGCAGACAAAAGCCGGACTGGACTATTGGAAGACTTTGCCCCGCGAACAGAGTCCTCAGAGAAGGAGCTCTCTCCACCAAACACACATTTGTCCAAAGGCACCGACCGGAGGACTCTCTGCTGCCTTTGGTGCAGCAGACTTTGCCACAGACTAAGGGTGCAACTGCAATGCAGGAGTAAAGCGGTGGGCCATTGCTTTAGTGTCCATGGCTCTATCCCACGGAACCCTGGGATCTGTAGTTTTGTGAGGCACTGGCAGCCTTGGGCAGAGAAGGCCAAGGGCCTTGCAAAACTACAAATCCCAGCATTCCCCAGGAAAGAGCCACAGCGTGCAAAGCGGCCTCAGACTGCGGATGGGACGAGGCCCCAATGAAGGACCCAGAGCCTCTAAGAAGGGCTTCTTCCTTTCTAGAGCCCCGTTTGCTCCCTCAGTGCTTTCGTCGAAGGGGGCAAGTGCTGCCGGGGAGCCTTGGGAAAAGGAACTTCAGTGCTGTGAGTCTGCTTTGCACCTGACAGGCGCAATCCGGTTCGACACCGCTTTAGCTGCTGTGGAATCCTGGGAACTCTTGTTGTGGCCTCAGAGCAGAGCTCCCACAACCCCATAGCACTGTGTGTCTTGTGTGCCTTCAAGCCACTGCAGAGCAGAAGCCTACCAGTGGCGACCCTAAGGCCCTCCTGAAGCTGAGAGAGCGCTCTCACACTGCAGCCAACCATAGAGACTGAGACACAGAGAGAGAGAGGCGGGCAAACTTCCTTCCGGCCTTGGGCCTACCTGGGGGCGGGGCCAGGGCAAGGTGAGTGACCGGCCTGAGGCCCCGCCCACGACAGGTGTCTGCGCCTGCGCACTCTCAGGGCGCTCAGGCCCGTCTCAGGACCACGGACATTTGCATAATATTAGCATAGCGGCCTATCTGTGCCAAGGAGCCCCGCCCCCGCCGCCCAGGCCACGCCCTCTTGTCACTCACCGCCTCAGGAGCGCCCTCCCCCCAACCTTCCTCCTCTCGCGCTCGCTCGCTTTCTCTGGCGAAGGGAGGGCGGGCGGGCGGCGCCCTCGACAATAGCGACGGCGCCGAAGGAGGAGGAAGAGGCGGCGGCGGCGATAGCAGCGACGACGACGCGAGCGGAGGCGGCGGCGGCGGAACCGGAGGGGAACCTGGGCAGGAAGAGGCGGGGCCTGACGGGAGGCAAGGGCCAATGGGCGCCCCGCGAGCGCCTTTCGAACGCCCGGGCCGCGGCCACGCCCACCTCGACCTTTGCGCCTCAGGACCAATGGGAGACGCGCCTCGCGCGCAGGCGCACTGGACGTGGGCGTGCCCAATGCTCCTCCGCTCTGAACAAAAACACTCAGGCGCAGGAGGAGGGGCCAGTGGGCGGGGCATGCGCAGTCTGGCCTGGGATGCGCGCGCAGCTGAGAGAGCAACGGTTGTCCTCCGCTTGGCGGGAAACGGAAGTAGCCCTCCTCCTGAGAGTGCGCTTCCGGTCCCTGAGGCGGCTCTTATCACCTCAGAAAAACCAGAGCCTTCTTCCTCACACGAAGTCCATTGAAATGATGAATGCTAATAAAGGCCGGGAAATAAGGCCGAGGGTTGTGTCCCCCGCTTCAGAAGCACAGCCCCCAAAGGGCACTGCGCCTCCCACGCCGAGAGGGATGATGGGAGTTGTAGTCCCTGGGCTCCTGGCAGATGAAGGAGGGAAATGCTGTCGTCACACAAAACACAAATACATCATCTGACTCTGAAAGGGAAACTGCCTTTCTCTCTCTAGAAACCTCAGAATATAGACATTGGGTTTAGAAGCACAGAGATAGATATACATAGCTATTAGGTACTGTATATGGGTCTCTTCTGCTCCTGTCAATCTGCAAGGAAAATGGCCTTAAGTGTGTCTCTAACTGCAACCATTTCCCTTTCACAACTATAGATACAGTAGATACAGATATATGAGATGTACAATTACACAGATATGTATTATACTTTTCCTCTCAGAATTATAGAAGCAGGATTGTATAGTATACATATTCATATATATATTTACATGTATATAATTCTGCAAGGAGAGCCGGTTCTCTCTCTCTCTCTCTCTCTCTCTCTATATATATATATATATACACACATAGCATGTATATATGTGTGTTTATGTGCATGACTGAGAATTAGACAGCAGGTTCTGGGGCCAAAACTATGGACCTGTGGAAGTCGGACCCAGGGCTTTGGGTCAGGTCTCCTTTGTACTAAGCTTTCTAGACTTATTCTTGGGTAGAAGTCTATAATCTTAACAGTGAATTTTGGCCCTTCTGGCTTGCGTCCGTTCGCACAAAGACAGCGACCCAGAGTCACACCGATTAGCTCCAGTGCCAACACAGAGCCATCCGTGGCATTGCTGCGGCTGCTGTGTCCCTTCATGCTATTTCAAGCTTATGGCGACCCAATGGCTGGCAAGATGATTCTTGTTGTTATTAAGCTTGATTTATACAGCCCTGTCAATTCACACAGTGCTGAAGACACAATCCATTGCCTTCCCCTGCGGAGGCTGAGAGAGTGACTTCTGGCCCAAGGGTCACCCATTGGCTTCCTATCCTGAAAACCATGACGCCATGAAAGCTATCCAAGAAAGCTCTGGGAGACTGGGCTGCCACAAGAGAGAACCAACTTGGAGGAACACAGCAACACGGAGCAAAACCAACAGCTAACCCAGGCCTTAATACGAATCGGCCACCTGGACATTCCCAAACCCACTTTGGAGAATGGACGCCTGTCCAGTCACTTACCTCCGCGGCTCCTCTTGCCCCGAGGGTCCCTTCGGACGCTGGGAGAGGCATTCGCTGCTCAGAGAAAGCCATTTCTGCAAGGAAGATACAACACCCCACACCTCTTCTATTCCCTGCTTTGTTCATAGCCAAGCACTGAAAAGGACTGCCCAGCAAATGCATGCCCATTCCCCTACAACATCCCTGGCTCTCCCAATGCAAGAGACAGAGGCGTGAGAAGGCTTAGGAGACTGCAAAGCAGGGGCTCCCTTGAGTCTCCTCAGTATAGGGCCTGGTTCCTGAGGTCAGTTCCACTCAGCCAGCCTCTCCCTCTTCCAGCTCCGATACGCTGCTTAGGGACCATTTGCAATCCCCCACCATCCTGAAATGGAAATACACCAAACACACACAGCCCTGCAAATGCTATCACGCCAATGATACGCTATGAGGACTTTGCTAGGAACAACCCAGCACAGCCAGGCATTGCAACCTCTTTTCCAATGCGGCACAGCCAAGTTGTCCCAGTGAGAACAAAGGGGTGCCCCCTTCCCAAGGCCTTCCCTGGAGGGGTCTCTGGGGAGGCAGCCCTCTGGGACCAAGCCTGACACCAAGAACGACCTACACCTTCCGCCTCAGAGAGAGAGAGAGAGAAAGAGAGAGAAAGGCAAGGCCTGTGCAGCAAGAGGCCTTCTCAGGAGGCCCCTCTTTCCAGGCAGCTCCTGGGGCTGCACCAGGGAGACCCACAGAAAGGGCAACCTTCAACCACAGGTCCCCCCCACTCCCTTTGGCCCAGGACCCCCCCACGGCCAGGCAGCCCCCCGGGGGCAATTGCGGACCCTCTCTTGGGGTGGCAGCTCCGTCCATCGCCCTCCGCTGCCGTCGAAAGAGAAAGCCACCGCCCGCTCTTTTAAACTTGCAAGGTTTGTCTTTATTTTGTTCTTTATATTTTGAAAGTGAAAAGAAATAGTATCGAGTCAATTTCTTCCTTCTTCTTCTTCTTCTTCTTCTTTTAAATATTTGTTCTATGTATTTACAAGCTTTAAAGTTGCTCTAAAGGTTCTGAAAGTATCGCTAGTACTTTGCTCTTCTCTTCCTTCCTTGCTTTCTTCTTCTTCTGCTTCCAGGGTAGCACTGTTTGGCGTTGTGCGAGTTCATCCTTTCCCAAGCAGTCTGGTCCGCAGCCGTCTTCTCGAACGCGGTTCCTTCGCTTCCACTTCTGTCGCTCGTTTTCAATGTTGGAGGCGGGCGGGAAAGATCCAGTGGCCATTTTCTCCTCTACAAAACCCAAAGGCGTCCGTCTGCCTGGTCTCTCTGGCGCATTTATGACACAGCGGGCTGTGCTTTGAAACAAAACTGAGCTGGGTCTGAAAGGGAGGGACATTAATTCCTCTGCCTTTTTGCTTTTGCCTATTATACAATTTGAGACAGAAACTGCAACTTTAAAAAAAATGACACTGGCATTTGCAGTTCTCGAAATAATAAATTAAAGGTTCTGGCTTTTCTCTGTGTGTCTGAACGGATTTGCTTCTTTCCAAAGTATGAGTCCTTGTTGAAAAAGGAAAAGACTGAAACTGAAAAAGAAAGGGATTATGATGATGATGACTTCTTTCCCCTATAAATAAGAGATGTGTTTCGGTGTCGTGCTCCTGCCCTCCGCTCTGAAGTGGAAGCGGACCTCACGTTCCTCTCCTCTTGTCCTCCATGATCGCCCTGCACTCCTTCCTTCCTTCCTTCCCTCGTTCCTCTCTCTTTCCCGTTGGCCCGCTCCCATTCGTGCACAAGGGGGAGGGGGCTTGGGCGCGCGAGAATTGGCCTTGCTGCACTGTGATTGGCCGAGACGTGAAACGGGTTCTTACAAAAATACTTAAATTGGGATTTTTATTCTTTTTTCTTTTGAGGGGAGGGTCTGTTTGTTCAGTTTTAATGGTCTGCATTCAGTTTTAGTTGTCCTCCGACTCCTCTTCGGCTTCTCGGAGCCACGTGAAGAACGCCGTGACCGACTTCAGTGCTACGCCTTTCCCGTTCTGCTCCGCAGGGTCTTTGCTGATCTCCCATTTGTAGAAGGCATCCTCCGATATCACCTCCTCGTCGTACAGGCAATCGAAAAACATCCGTAACAAATCTGCGGCAGCAGGGAGGAAGGGAGGGAGAGAAGAGCAGGCCTGGGGTAAAAATGTTGAGGCCAGCAGCCAAAGCAGGGGCCCCAAAAGCCCCCACCCAAAGCTCAGAAATGAACACAGAGAGTGGCCCTTCTGAGGCCTGGCCTAGTCTTGCGTTTTACTGAGCCGTTCAGTTCAGTCTCTTGCGGCTGGGCAGGCAAAGCAAGGCAAGGCAAGGCAAGGCTGGGAGGCAATGGGTCTCACTGCTGCCCAGAAAGGCCTCTGGGAAGGAGGCCTGCCTTCCATCCAGCTGCCTGCATTCTGCATGACAATCTCCATCAGCGCAGCCTGAACTGAAAGAGGACCCCAGGGACCACTGGGGCAAGCTTGGCACCCAGACCCACAAGACTGCAAGCAGCTTTCCAATGAAAACAGGCAAATGGTCTGACACTGGAGGGACACTTCGGTGTGTCACTACGCATCCCATGCCCCTCTGTTACTCTGGGTCTCCTCTGGAGGAGAAGAAGGAGACTGGGCTCAAACAGGGGTACACTTCCAAGTGGCTGACACTGATCCTCAGACAAACCCCAATGGGGGCCTGCCAGGGTTTCAGGTGGGTTCCTCCTAGCCAGCAAAAGCTGAACCATGCAACCCAAGGAAACCAAACTGCAAACTGGCCTCTGCCCCCCCCCCCCCAGTGCAGTCAGGCACCTTCCCCTCCCTTTTATACAGATCAGACTCAAACCCTTGTGGCCCCCACCCAACCGTGCGGCAGACTTACTTGGAGGCTGATCAAGTTTTACTATTGATGCTTGTAGTGCGTAAAGTGCTTGTAGTTCCTTCTCTGTGTCCGAGTCTAGATACTTAAGTAAGATCGGCACTCTCTGCTTGATGACAGCAGTGTCCACTCGCAAGCTAGAACTATCCTCTAGAAGAGAGAAGAACTCCACGTGAGCCTTTCTTTAAGGCTGGCCAGGAAAGAAGGCGGCAAGAGAATCTGTCTCAGCAGAGAAGGAAGGAGGCAGCCAAAGAACTGGCGCTCCTGAAAGCCTGCCCTTGGCATCTCTGAACAGCCCTTTCTCTAGACATCTCCCTCTCTCTCTACAGATGGAAAGAAGAGAACCCTTCCTGCTTCTCTCTTTCCATCCCACCCCAACCTATGATTGTTATAATAATCATTTTATTCATCTATATCCTACTTCCCCTCCATTACTGGGACTCAAGGCACCTTACACGTTATTAAAACCCGTATGCTTTAAAACACACAAAAAGAGCATCCATCCATCCATCTCAGGGACTTTTCAACCCACACAATTCCAAATTAGATGGAAAGGAGCCAAAGGAGCCATACAGAATCCTCCCTCCCCACTGATTTTATTTAACAACAACAGCAAGAATTGTAATTATAATAGCAGTTTATTATTAATATTATTATTATTATTATTATTGCTGCTGCTGCTGCTGTTGTTGTTGTTGTTATGATGAGGACAACTTGGGACTGTTCCAGTGAGTCACCACTTCCACTTGTGGGAGGAATGGATGAACAAGGAACACAGGCACGCTTAAAAAAGAAACAGCGGCAACCAGTCCAAACCCACAAGACCCACAGGCGCATGATCCTCCGTGTGCGCAGTGCCACTCACCTATAATAGCTGCTTTACAAACTGCTGTCATTAAAGCTCTAAGGAATGTAGGTGAACTCATCTGGCTTTCATCTAGATTAGCCTGGAATCAAGAGGACGGGCACAAGTTAAAAAGCACACTGGCTGCAGGAGAGAGCGCCTCTTCTGGGGAGCCGGCTGCTGGCAAAGCCTAAGGAAGCTCATGCGCGAGACCACTTTCTCCCAAATCCATGCTCCCCAAGAGGCTCTCCTTCATCTGACTGCTTGCCTTCCACT
The DNA here is from genome assembly GCF_019175285.1 of Sceloporus undulatus. Lineage (NCBI taxonomy): Eukaryota > Metazoa > Chordata > Lepidosauria > Squamata > Phrynosomatidae > Sceloporus > Sceloporus undulatus. The sequence goes on along the minus strand of NC_056528.1, from coordinate 426,985 downwards.
GTCACGGCCGGCTGCGCTTGAGTCACACTCCAGTGGCGCATAAGCCTCACCGTCTCAAAGCACTCTGCAGCCATCAGTGCCAGGATTCCTCTTCCTAGCCCTAGCTAGGCTCAGGATCAGGGCAGGAGAATGCTGTTCTGGTGGCAGAGGCCTCTCCAGTAACTATTGCATCTATTGAAAGGCATCCACCGGGGGATTAAGGGAAGCTTGGTGTCCAAATGGGGATGGAGGCAGAAAGAGGTGACTTGCCCTTGCCCTGCCCTGCCCTGCCCCAAAGGCGGCTCTGCCTCCCTGGGAGAAGGCTGGGAGGAAGCACCCCTGAGGAGTGCGCTGGTGGTGTGTCTGTGTGGATGTGGGTCTTATACCTCTACCCAGTCAAAGATCTGCTCGTCGTTTGCTTTGTCCTCCACAATGAGTTTCTCCAACTGTCTGTTCAGCTCTTCAGCAGAGAGTTCTTTCTTTGAAAGTGCTTCTGAGGAACTGGAACTGTCAGTCTCTGTGAAGTCCAACTTCTGTAGCATCACAAGAGAAGGCAGCTTAGGAAAAAACGTGGCATGAGCTTTTCCTGAGAAACATTGCTGTGGGACAAAATGAAATGTTACCACCGCCCCACCCGCCACCCCGACAGGGAGCAACGCTTTAGCATCTGTTCAGACAGAAGCAGCACTCTATGATAGAAGAAAAGCCAAGAGGGGTCCTCATATTTCATCTAGCCGGACCAAAACGTGACCCGACTCACCTGCTCCGTGAGAAAGGTGTGGACATCCTCCTCTTCGGGTAAGAAGTCTTTCCAACTGAGGCCAGCCTCCCTCCATAAGGCTGCCACTTTCTTATGGCTCTAAAAGACAAAACGACTTGCTGGGTTGTGAAGGGCCAGCAGGGAAAATGGAGGAAGCCAGCCTTGAGACTGCAAGGCAAACCTGGGCCTCACACTCCCAACCTGGGTGCCATGTGGTCCAACCCAAAGGCCCACTGCAGCCAACACTTCTCCCAGGAGGGCTCAACTGAATGTGGCTGCAGAAGCCTCAGGACTGAGTCCAAACAGCCACCCAAGAACTCACTGCTTTCTGAGAGCAGGCTGCTCTCTCCTAGTTGGGCCAAACTGTTAATGCCAAGTACCTGCACAGAAGCCTTGCTTTCTGCACAGAGGTCCCCTGACTACCCATCTCTCTTACACATGCATAAGTAAATGCACACACAGATCTACAAGCACTTACCATTTGTTTGCATAGAAGGTGCAATATTTCAGAAAGCAAGATGCCAGCTCTTCCCACAGGAAGTAAGGGTTTGCTAAATTCTCTGAAACACAAGAGAAACAAAAGGGTCAGTTTCATCACTGGGCCACAGGCCACAGCGGGAAGGATAAAAGGCGTCCTACTCCTCTAACCCGGCATCCACAGCTGGCCAGGACTGGCAGGCAGGTAACTGATAGGAGCCACTACCCTCTGTGGCTTCAGTCCTTACAACAACCGAACAACGGAGAGCAGACTGGCTCCCTGACTGATACATTGAGAGGATTTCAGGGTCTGAAGTTTGGGCAGCATCTATAAAAGAGAGGGCCCTGCTTACGTCAGAAGTTCTCTCATAGAGATTCCTCCTTCTTTTAACATTGGCGTCACCAATTCAGCTAGATACAGCCAAATGTGGGGGATATCGATAGCCATATCATCCGCCATCTCCAAGGTATCCGCAAACCTATGGGAGAAAGTCAAGTGGTTGAAGGCGCCGTCTGCCTGGAAGGCTGCCGAAAGCAAGAGCCTGCAGTTAATGCCCACGAAAGGGAAAAGCAATACACAGAGACCTGCCTTCCTTCCCTGGCAGACTACCAACCCCTTGAAGAAGTCCTGCTTGCTCAGCTTCTCACACTGCACCAACTGATACAGCAACTGGCCCATGTGATCCCTGGTGATCTGGCTCCTCTCCAGGGTGGATTCCACGCCAACTTGCACAAACACAGGCAGCATGCCTGGCACACTGAGCTCCTCCACACACTGCACTGCTTCCTATGTAGAGAACACAAAAGGAGACGGGGCAGGGGCAGAGAATGGGTGCCTTTTTGTCTATGGCTGGTAGATCCTGCAGCAGGGTAGAGAGGTCCTTTCCCTTGCATTAAAACCCTCCATCCCTGCCCATGCACAGATGCCGTGCGAAGGCAAGGGCTTCTTGCTTTTAGCTGCAGGTATGCCAGGCCCTGAAGAGTCAGGGCCAAGAACATGAGAAAGGTGTGTGCTGAAAGCCTCCAAGAGACTGTGAAAAAGAGAGAGAACGAAAAGGGAGGAAACAGCACCATGCCCCTTCTGCACAAACGCCGCAAAATCGGCTCTACTTACCTTATAATCATTAATGTGCAGGAATTCATCAACGATAGATTTGCACTTTCTCTCTATTTCCTCTTCTGACAATGCAGGCTTTCCTTGGGAGGGGGATGTGGGAATTTCGGGCTTGGCTGGTAAGGAAGGGGACATTGGGGGTCAAATATGAGATATAGAAAACTTTCTCCGCTGGAAGAAAACAAACACAAACACCCAAACCTCTCCTGAGCCTAGAAAGGCAGTTTGACACACACAACGCCATTTTCTTTAAACCAGTTCTTTTCATAATCTACATGCACATCATTTCCCATTCTATGGCAAAACCAACAGCCAGACAAGCAGAAATCTCTCCCAGGCCTTTTCGTAGCCCAAGTCGTCAGACACACCAGACTGAGTGCTTTACCCTCAAAAGGGAGAGAGGCACTGGACAGAGGGCTCCATCCTAGAAGGCCACCATTTCAGCTCAGAAACTACTATGGCACCAAGCGAACGAAATGACCCAAGCTGACTCTCACCCGTTTCCTTGGCTTTATTTCTCTCGGCCTCGGCACTGTTCCGGTCGCTCTCCAGGGCGCCTGTCAACTGCTTGACAGTCTCCAGCATCTCCCTCCGCTGCTCCTCTTGCGCTTGGTTGTCCAGGAGCTGCTCTTTGCTACCGCTGACCCGCAAGAAGGTGTTGGGCCGGGAAATGGAAGAGGGCAGCAGCTTGTCGTTCTTCTCCCTCCCTGTGCTCCCTCGACTGTGGAAGGGAAAGGCATTTTACAGGCAAAGTCCTGGCCCTGGTCACTGTTGGAAAGGCCACCTCATAGATGATTTCCAAATGAAAGCCAACACAGGCATCATGCAGTGAACAGAAAACAAAGAGAATTTCTCAAGGAGACCCATGTTCCTCTCTTTCTTAACATACACAAGATGGTTCCCGAACGTGTGAAGTGTGGCCTGGAGCACACATGCATGCACAGATGGTAAACAAATACAGCCAAATCACTTGGGAGGACGAGGGCCACTCCCAGAGTACGACCTCTGAGGCAATGAGATGACACCTAAACCATCATGAACAGGGCAGCAACAGGAGGAGGAGGCGGTGGCACGGTCTGCCCGGGGCTCACCTGGATAAGGCCCTGCGAGAGTCCAACTCGGAGGATGTGGCTGAGGCAGATACAGATGACACAGGAGGCTGCAGTGCAGAGAATCGGTTCAAACTAGTGGCACTTGGTCGTAAGGAATCTGCAAGAGGATGTTGGGGAGAGTGACAGCTGTCTCCAGGACTCTAAGAAACCTCCCGAGAGAGAAGAGCCCCAACGCTCTTGCTGTGAACGCCTGCGCTACGTATGGCGGGCAAACAGAGAACAGCCCCGCATCTGTGGGAATCTCTCCTGTGTTTTAGAACAGAAGACTTCCACTAAGCCTTTTTTTTTTAGATCGTAAGCCTGAGGCCAGGGAACCGTCTATTATCCCCTCTGTTGTAAGCCACCCAGATTCCCAGTGATTGGGCAGCATATAAATAAATCCTATTATTATTATTATTATTATTATTATTATTAGGGGTGGGGATATGACCAGGGAAAGGAATGTGACTTATCTTAAAAACCACCATCTTCTGGGTGCTCTCAGTCTCTCTCATTCATAGATACAATAGATATCCCCTGACCCATCATAAAATGTCCCAGAGAAAGGTACACACAACAAAGCAATTTGAAAATCATTTAAAACAGTGTGTAGAGCATAATGTAAGAGCCAGTGTGAAACACCAGATTGAGTATTGGACTAGGATTCTGGGCGACCAGGGTTGAAATCCCTTCTCAGCCATGGAAACCCACTGTGTGGAAACAGGGCAAGTGACCCTCTCTCAGCCTCAGAAGCAGACCATGGCAGCCCTCCTTGCAATAAATCCTGCCAAGAAAACCCGAGGATACGACTGCCATGAGTCAAACGCCTGCGTTCTGATTCCAGAGGCGCTGCTGCTAATGGATGTTGTCCACCATCCGCCAGGAGCAGGGCCTCTGTGATAATGGCACCAGCTCTGTACTCCACTAAGCCTCAACCTCCTGTGCTATTTCCAGTGGCAGGCCCAAACAGGACCTTTTTGAAGAACGTTAGGCCAATCCACACCTGCTATTTTAAAGTATGTATCTGTTCTGACAGTGGCATTGCTCTGTACAGCAAACTCAAGAGAGATGGCCAGGCAAGGTGGCATATGAGCTGCCACAGTCACCCGACTCTCCACTGCTGCTGGCATCGAAAGCCAGGTACTGTGTGTGTCTGGCACACTTACCAATCTCACTGGCCTTGGCTCCACCGCTGCTGCCCTTTCCCCAGCTGCCCAACTGGGCTTTAGGCACAAGCTGGATTTTCTCATCCATCGTGGGCTGCAAGACAATACAGAGCCCCGGGATCAGGACCACAGCCCCATCTGCCTCCAAGACCGTCTGGCCTCAGACTCGAAACACCAGGGGCAGTTGCAGAGAAGCACTCCGGTGGGGTGGTGAGCATTCAAAGTTGCCCAATGGGAAAGGTAAAGGTGGCAGAGTGGGGGAAGTGGCCAGGCAATGCCATAAAGGGAGCACTCTGCCCCTGAGCCTCTCCCTTCATACACACCTTGGTGATTTTAAGGAACTTGGTGGGGTCCAGCACACGACTGTTTTTCGCCCCCTGCACTGTGTTCCAGCCACCCTCCTCTACCCGCTGGATACCTGCAAGGTACAGAACAAAGGACCATTTGAACATTTATACGTATGTATCAAGATGGCTGTATGGACCCATCTCCTGGACATCTCTCCGGCAGAGTGAGTTCAGGCCAGATTCCTGTAGGTGACTGACTCTGCTATTAACCCTCAGTTATGTAAGCACCTTTAAAGATGCTGCAAAAGGAGAGACCCAACATCTCCTCACAATACCTCTGCGCTGGCTGTGGAAGGGTGGCTAGGCTCCCCCGGGCACAGCGCCATCCTCTCCCCACAGCCTTGCCCCAGAACCACCCAGGATCCCCTAACCCAGCATCCTCTCTCCTCAGGCTCATGGGTGATGCACAGCAGGCCCTGCACTCAGAACGTGGGGCACTTACTCGGCGGCCTCCTCTTATCTTTGGTCATCAGTTGCTGGACCTTCCGCTGCTCCTCCTGCTCTTCGATTTTCGCCTCTTTGTGAATCTGCTCTATCGTCTTGGGGCCTTGATCTGCCCTCCGTGAAATCCAGTTACACTACGGAAAGCAGGAAAGCAAAGACTCAAAAGGGACCCCTCTCCTCTGCCTGGGGCCCAGTAGGACAGCAGGGGGGGTGTGGGCAGGGGCAGGGGGCAACTACAGGGGCCTGTACATTTTGTAGTGAGTAGTTAGTTACAAAACCAAGGCTGCCCCTTTCTTTGACAGGCATCTACAGGGAGACCTCTGACAGTCCTTTTTTGAAAAAAGCACGAAGTCCCAAAGCCACAACTGAGAAGCATCACACTCTTTTGCAACATCTCTATTTGACTCTTTATAGCACACACATACCTGCCTGAGATCTATTACATCCTGAAGCATGAACCGAATTCTAGAAGAGGTTTTTCTCTCTTTCACTATCTTTTCCATTTGATTGAAATACTGGTCCATTCGAGGCTAGAGAAAACACAGAGGCTTTACCATTTCTTTACAGAGGAACAACAACAAAACTCCACTGCCTTATACTGACTGTTGTTGCACTGAGGTCAGAACTGCCCACATTGACTGGCAGCAGCTGTCACAGGGGCCTGATCTGGAAATATCAGAGACTTAAACCCCGGAGTTAAGGCTCCATTCAAAGACTCAGACGGTAACAGGAACCCAACAGTAAACTGGGCAGGAAGCAGAAGATTGGGGATAAAGGGTGTGTGTGTTGCTTATCTTCATAAGCATTTCATAGGGTTTCCTTAGGCAAGAAGTACTAAGGTCCCTTCGTTTGAAATGCAGCCTACAGCCGTCTCCTATCCAAGGACTAAGCAGGGCCAACCCTCCTTCGCTTCCCCATCCAGCCAGGATCTGGTGCCTTGAGGATATTTAGGCCTTATTGGGGGATCCAATCCTACATCCTAATCCCCACACAATGGCCAGCCTGGTGCTTCTAAGATGAGAACAAGGGATGGCTCCTCTCAGCAGCTCCTTCCCCAAAGGCTGTGGCCCTAAAGCCTCCCCTTGCTTTGCCCCTAATCCACCCCAGACTACCCTAACCCTAACCCTCACCTTTGCCTTCTCGAAGTCCAGGTCTTTGCCGATGGTGGTCAGCAGGCGGCAGAGGCACTCCAGGGACTCTTCGTCATGGTTCTTCAAGAGCTTCACCACACAATCGTGCATGATTGCCTCGGTCAACATCTTCAGCTTGAAGAGCTCCCCAATGAACTTGATGTTCCCAATCGACCGCCGCCTGGCCTTGTCCTTGGCCTCTTCCAGTTCGTCGTGAAGCCGAGTCCTCTCCTCCGGCTGCGGGCAAAGAAGGGAAGGTGAGGAAGAGCTGGACGCAGACTTCCCAGGCCAGCCAGGACAGGCCCTTCCCTTTCCATCCAGGGGCATCAGGGACTCTCACAGACTGGGCATGCTCAGAGAAAGGCAGCCCCTTTCTGGAAACTCACCGTAGTGGCAGCTTCCAGTTCTTTCTGCTTCTTTTCAAAAACATCGTCATCAGCTTTGTCCTTTTCAAATTCTTTCTGGCAACGGTTCAGTAACAACTTCCGGAAGTTGACTGTACTCCCAGGTTTGTCTGCCATGGGCACTTTCAGCTTTGTGTGTCACGAATCAAAAGGCAGAAGGAGAAGGGAGGTGAGCATGTGGGGGCGGGAGAGTATTCCTTGCATTTGCAACCTCCACTTGCACCATCTGCCTGATCAGCTCCCTCTTAAAAGAAACATTTTCAGTCTGGCATCCACATTTCCACCTAATAGAAGGGATCACAGATCAAGAAGCTTGCCCAATAACTATTAGCTGCCACAATTCTTTCTCAGCCGGATAAGGGATATTCCAATTAATGTATGCTTTCTCTGTGAAACTACACTTTTTGTACACTGAAACTTCCTAGGCTAATAAGGTTACTGTATATCTCAGCAGGACCATTACATTTAAAAACAGTTAATACATTTACCTCTGCTGAGAAGAACGGGAAAAGCCCAGACGCCTTTGCTACCTGAGGCTCACTCACCTGGGCAGACAGGAGCCTCTGCCACTACCTGCCACCTGATCCTTTTTGCAGCTGGGGGCAACCATGGGACCGCTTGCACCTCAAGAAGATGGCTGCCTGTGCCACACGCAGGGCTGCTCCTGAGCCTTACCGTGACTAGGCATCTGCACATGTTGGCATATGCCACGGAGAAGCTGGGCTCGTCAATGGCTTTTTCAAACACCAGGTCGATGACGCCTTTCAACCTTTCTTCTGTGTCTACGGTCAGATCCGTCACTTGCTTCATCAGCTGATTAAACATCTGGGGCGTCAGCTTATTTAAGATGCTCCGGACCTTCCGGAACAGCTCCTGAAGAAAAGAAGCCGTGAGCAGGAGGAGGGATAAGCCCCAAATCACAACTGCTGTTCAACAAAAAGATCCAGGGAGCTAAATGGGAAAGCTCTACCCATTGTTCAAGACAGCCTTGACTTCTGGCATCCTGGTGACATACAGGTGCACTCTACAAGCCAGGAAGCAGCCACCTCCCCTCAAGCCTTGCAAAGACAAGTCTCAGCTGACAGCTTCCCTAACACTAAGTAAGGGAGGGAAGTCAGAGAGACAGAGGGAAAGAGAGAGCCAGGCAAGGAAATGTTTGGATGCAGGAGAGTCCAGACAGCCAGATGCCGCAGAAGCAGAGGGAAAGCTCCAGTGCTGTGGCAAGAGAGGACATAAACGTCTCCTAAGCAAGCAGCAAAAAAATCAAAAGCAAAGGAAGGGAAAAAATAAAGTAGTTAAGAAACAGACTGGCCAGAGAGGTAGTAGGTTGTCTGGTATCTTCCCTATCCCTATCTTCCCTATCATGAAAATGGGAGTTCTAGTCCAATGCACCGGGAGACTGCTAGCTCCACCAAGGCCGTGGCCTCACCTGCGTCTTAATGCTCTCTGGGTCCTCAGCCTGGGTCTCCCGCTTTAGGCTGGGCTTCCAGGCATTCTCAGACTTTTTCAAGTGGACGTCCTCCTTGACGCAGACTGTGATGATCTTCCTGGGCTCTCGCCTCTGGCCGGGCTGAGATCTCCGCGGCCCAACGTTCAACAGCTGAGAGAGAACAAACAGACCCCTGAAATATCGCACCAGTATTCAAGAGCTCAACAGGTCAGGCACCCGAGTGGCAAGCCAGCGGATCCAGCCACAGCTCAAATTGCTTGTATGGCCTCCTCCAACCACCATCTTGAGGGGGAGAGAGGCCAGGCCTGGAAGACAAAGCGCCCTCCTCCGACCACCATCTTGAGGGGGAGAGAGGCCTTGCAATTTTTTGTATTGTTTTGCAATTTTACTGTACACCGCTATGATCATTGTGGAATAGCGGTCTACAAATAATAATAATAATAATAATAATTATTATTATTATTATTATTATTAATAGTGAATTGTTTTCAGAGGCCCTTTGGCCCTGGAAAGTGGAACAAAACTACTTTGGCAGTTATCTTTCCTCCTTTCCCTGCTGCAACCAGCTTCTCCTTGGAAGCTTCTGCAGGTGACAGTTTGCCAAGCGAAGATGCTCCAGGCATGCAACCATGGCCAAATCCAAAGTAGCCCCTTCTCTGGCTAGATGACACATTGCTTCTCATGGCTGTGCATGTTTTCTGGTAGAAGGAACCCCACGGCTTCTCAAAGGCAAAGGAAAGCAGGAAAGTAGGGTAAGGGTTTTGGAAATTTACTATCTGGATTTCAAAAAAGGTTTAGTTCTTATGGACATGCTTTTTTTTAAAAAAAAAAATAGCGTTCCACTGATTTTGTTTTGTAAAAGAGTATCACAAAAATCACAATACACAGCACTGTGAGCTGCTGAGACATTTACTCAGCTAGGAAAACACACAACCATTTGATTTTTCCCCCTCGGATAAGCCAAGGAATACTCAACAGGCTTCTCTCTTTTCCCAAAGGGAAGCCCGCATCTGAGGAAGAAGGGACATTAAGAATGGAAAAGCCTTCACACAAAGATGATGGTGGCCGGGGGGGGTGGGGGGGGTGGAGGAAGGGGGTCTGGATCCGGAAGGCTTACCCCTATCTGGAGGTTCCTCAGTTGGGGGTGAGGCGAGACCAGCAAAGGGCAGGCTGGGGGGCCACAGCGAGCCAGAGAAGGCAGTCCAGGCGGGGGCTGCACTTTGCAGACCTGTGGGGAGATGAAAAAGAAGAAGGCAGGGTGGGTTTGTGTGTGTTGTCTACAGACAAAGGCTGTCCCTGATGACCAAGGGAGCTATGTGGCCAGCACAGGCCCCAAATGGAAACCCCAGTGGCCCCTCTGGCCTCCACCAGTGGTAGGAAAGAAAGACAACTTAAGTTGCCCCCTAAGTATGTTTTCTACAGAAGAACTCAATGATGGCAGGCAGAAAAGCAGGGACCAAAAGCAAAAGGCTGCTTCCCTGTTGAGGAGCAGCTCACACTTACAGCTGCACTTCGCCCACCAGGGATTTGTCTTCCGAAATCAGCAAACGCAGGGGTGAAATCTGGACCACGCGCCAGTATCCGAGGGTCCAAAGTTCGGAGAGGCAGTTTGGGCTGATTGATCTGGGTTGGCAGAAAAACACAAAGTGAAGGCCGACCACATGGCAACTGCTGAAGCCGGCAGCCGCTTTCTGAGGGCGCTACCAAACCAGGTCAACAACCAGAGTGAAGAACAAAACATACGAGCTCAATACAAGGTGTTGTTTTTGACCTATAAAGCCCTAAATGGCTTGGGCCTAGGGTACTTGGAGGACCGCCTCTCCCCATACAATCCGCCTCGCACACTCAGAACTTCCGGGACTAAACTGTTGGAGGTCCCTAGGTTCAATCATGTGCGGACCTCACAGAGGGCTTTTACTACTGCTGCCCCTCCCCTCTGGAATAAGCTCCCTGTAGAGCTTCGCTCCGCCGCCTCATGAGCTGTTTTCAAAAAACAGTTAAAAACATACTTATTCCGTCTGGCCTTCCCACCTTAATTTGTTCATTTATTTTCCTGCCCCTTTTCCCCTCCTTCCTCTTTTGACCCTGGATTGATGTTTATTCTTCTTTTCTTCTGCCCCTGCCATGTGATTTTTCTATTTTATTGTTTTCCTGTTCCTGTTTTGTAGTAATGTTTTTAACTGATTATTGGATTTTAACTTGTATTGTAATGTCTTTTATATTTTGTACGCCGCCCTGATCATACCCATGGAAGGGCGGGATATAAATAAAATTTATTATTATTTTTATTATACGCAAATGGTTATCAGTCCTGTAAGGTACCACTGGTTAGCTTCTTCTGCAACCCAACCTCTGTGGGGAAACGACAGCAGAAAGAACTATGGAGGAACTGAGGGATGATCGTTTGCTGAGGGAGACCGGTGACTGCTGCTGCCAAATAAAAGGCAAGCCCATCGTTTCCAGAAAGAGTCTGCCCTCTCAGCCTGAATGGCACCAGCAAACGTCCCTCTCCTCCTCGCCTTGCTGGATCCATTGCAGAACAGAAGGCAAGGAGAATGCTGACTGTACCTCACCAGGGAAGTCAGCCAGTCTTGACTCCCCAGAAAAAAGGCCTGCAGAAAACCCAACCTTATGAGGAACAATGACAATGCACTAGAAACCCTTCTCCTTCATTTGGGGCAGAGGCAGCTGCCTCTTGCTAACTGGCAGGGCAAAGGCACACTTCGTGTGCTCAGAGGTACTTTTTCTATTTTCTTCCTGGCTAGGAGAAGTAATGGGGGCTAATAGGCCTGTACATAATTGGCAGACCCCTGTCTGGAGCCATCTACCTGCCCTGAAATGAAGGATGCCACATGTGTGCTGGCAATAAGATGTCTACCCAAGGACACAGCTCTTTGTTTTTGTCTTTTCTTTCTGAGGCTGAAAAGATTCTTTCCCCGCAAAGCATATCCGTGGGAGTTGTGTGCTTTGAACCCTGCGCCTGCCTACCCCACTCCACACTGTTTAGTTTTCAGCACATCCAAAGGCAGCAACCACCTTTCAACCTGCAGCCAGGGGACAAAGGCAAACTCCGCTTTTAAAACATGGACCCAAGTGGGGGCCATTCTCCTGGTCCCAGGATCCTCCGTGGCCAACAATGACTCCTTCGTGTGACTCAAAAGATCATTTGGCTTGTGATTGCCTACTAAAGTAATAGTCTGGGGGCACACATTGTTTGGGAGGCAAACAACATCCCCAAATCTGATCCCCTGCACAAGAGCCACCTCCCTCCCTTAATCCCCAGAAAGATCAACTCTCTGGGGCAAAGCCTGACCCCAAGCCTTCTCCCTCACCTTGTCCAGGACCACGTCGCTTATAGGGGGCAGCCCCGCTGGCTTCTGGATGCAGGCTGGCATGAACTGGAAGTCTAGCAGGAACTCACGGTCATACTGTTTTTTCCCTTCAGAGTTGGTGGGCTTCCACGATTCTGTAACGACACACAAGACCTACAGCAACACTTTCTTCTTCCAAAAGCTCATCTCTTTCAAAGATGATTGCAAGAGACTTGTTGCAAAGGCAGCCATTTCACTCATGGAGACACAGGATGAGAAATCACAGCCAATGAACAGAAAAGCAGAGATTGGCACTGCAACCCCAGCACCCCTCGCCCCTGGCTCTACTGGCTAGGAAGGCTGGTGCCACTTAGACCCAGAGGACTGACTTTAGCCGCTGCCTTTGCCTTGGGTTCTGGAGGCATCCTGAAGTTCTTGCTTCTTCTGTAGGAGCAGAATCTGAATCCCAAGTGCAAATCCCTCTGTCAACTCATGCTTCCTGACTTCTGCTAGGGAAGTCTCTCTCTGTGTCTCTCTGTCTCCCTTTGTCTCTCAGACCCAGCCTGTCCATCTGCATCTCTTCTCTCCTTCCCTTTGCTGTAGGAGAGCAACACCAACTGGGGATGCCCTGTTTTCAGGGGATGCCCAGATGCTGAGATTTACCTGGCTTGTGCTGGCTGGCAGGGGCATCACTGGGACCCTCTGTGCTGCCTGAATTTCCTTCACCCCCTTCGCCCTCCGAAACGCTCTCAGCCCCGTTCCGGATGGGCTCCCCTTCCTGTTCGCCGTTCTCTTCCACAGCCTTGGCTATTTTAAGGTCTGTGGGTGAGTCTCTCCTGGGGCAAGTCTCGTGACTCGTCTCCTCTGCTTCGGGTTCAAGTATCCTCTCGCCTCCAAGCTCCTCCTCTGCTTTAGGCTGGAAGACAAGCAAGGCCAGGATTTAGCACCTCTTCTGCCAAATCCTCACACAAGCAAAGAGAACAGAAGCCAAACACACCCCTCCGCTGGCAGGCAACCACAGCCTACACAGGGCATTCACACAAAAAGCTCATTCCAATGCCATACTCTTGGATTGTTCCTGTTTGTCCTGAGAGAGATTACTTGACAAGAAGAGAATGAACCTGGTCCCCACCGAACCAGCCCAGCCCTTTGAGACCCTACCCCAGGACCACTGCAGGGCTCCCTGCCCACTCTGCCCCTCACCTCGGGCTCAGCCTCCACTTCCTCCTCAGCGGCCTGGCTCCGATCTTTTGGTTTCTTCCATGTCTTTGGTGCAGTAATTGCTGTCTGGGCTACAAAAACAAAGTCAGACAGGTTATTTGCCCAATCCAAAGCTATGGCCTAATCCACCTGTATCGAGAGCAATGGATTAGAGTTTAAAGATATCGCAGGGCAGCTGCAGCCTGGCAGAAAGCACCTCATTCTTAGAAATAGAAACATCAACTGGAAATCACAAGTAAATGAGGAAAATGGGGTTGGGTGAGAGGGCCATCTTAAAATTCAGTGCCAGTTCCTAAGAATCTGGAAGAAATCAATATAGTCAACTGTGTGGTAGTGTTAACCCACCCAGCTCAGCAGAGAGGAGCGACCCCTTCCAGCTCTGGCAGCCTGAGCCTCTGAGCTCCTTTCCTACAGGCTGCAGCTGAAGCAGTCAGGCACACCGGGGTGCAGCAGCAAGAGCACATGTTGCCCCAGGGAGGCCTCCTCCAGATCAGCCCAGGCTCCAGTAAGCCAGGCACAAGATCCGGGCCTGCCCCCCCTTTCAAAGAAGGGAAAGAACAGCAAAGCCAGTGCCTGAATGCACTCACCTGCTTCCGGAGCCTTCTTTGAGTCCAAGCCCTGAGGCTCCTCGCTGGGCTCCTCTGGCTGGCCGTCCACCTCCGCAGCCTCTTCGTTCACTAGACTATCTTGGGGCTCTTCCCTCAAGGTAGTTGTTGCAGCCTCCTCTCCTTCCAAATCCCCCTGAAGAGCAGGGAGGGCAACAGGCAGCGGCAGAGGAGGGGAAGGAGGGGAAGGAGGCAGGGGAGGCGGACTGGGAAGAGTGATAACAGCGGTGGCAACCACTGAAGGGAGAGGAGGGCTGGGAGGCGGCGGAGGCGGAGGCGGTGAGGGAGCGCTGGAAAGGTCGTTGGGAGCTGAAGATGGGGGGCCTTCCGCTTCGGCCGGAGAGGCCTCTGGGCTTTCCGGCTCCACAGGCGAGGAGGGCACGGCGGCCTCCTGCTGGTCCACATCGAGAGTGCTTTCACTCACAGTTACCCTTTCGCTAACCCCATTGAGTTCATTTACTAGGTAAGTACTAGCAGTCACTTGGAGGTCATTGGGGACATTCTGAGGGGACTCCCTGCATGTATCAGCGGTGGCCTCATCTGTCGGGAGGCAGGGGGGGCATCTCTGTGGGAAGAGGTGGGGGCTCCTGTTTTGGGGAGGCCAGTTCACATCTGTCCTCTGCCTCCGTAGCAAGCGTCAACTGAGCAGGCGCCAGGGCAGCGCTGCCGGAGGAGGAGGAAGAGGAGGAGGAGGGCAAGGCTGTGAGAGGAAGCTCTGAGGAGGTCTCCATGGAGGCGGCGTGGGTCTCCGCCGTCAGGGCCGCTTGATCCTTTCTCTCTGCACTAGGCTCTGGTCTGAGGGCAGGGGAAGGAGATTTTAATACTGGATCTGCTTTAGGCTTCTCTTCTGGGGAAAAGGAAAAGGGCACACGTTAAAAGAGACACCTGATGCCACAAAAACCATACCAGCCTCCTGACCTCCCCTCCACAAGGACGCCTCCCTCTTCACCTCCCTTAATCTGCACCCCCTTTTTCTGGGGAGACCAGAAAGGATGCCAGCTCCCCTCCCAGCTGCGTCTGGCACCCTCCTCCCTCTCAGCATGGAAGCCGCTCAAGCGCAACAAGAGAAGGAGTCCCTGAAGGAGAGTCGCCCTCTGAGGAACACTTTGCACAGGGAAACTCAACCAAAGTGGGCTCCTGTTTTAAAATTCAGAGAAATAACTGACGGCGGACTTTAGCTACATTTCTGGAGCAGGTTTGCCAAGTGCTGCCTGAACATTCCTCCCTTCTGCAATATGGCAGCATCCTGTTTATGAGTGAGGACTCAGCCTTCAGCCGCATGAGGCCATTTTCCAGCAGCCCCAGTCTCTTCCCCATACAAGCCTGTCTGGATCTACGGAGCCTGGAGGAGGCCTGCCTTTCTGCATTGCCAACAACTGGAGCACATCTGGGGGGGAAGCTGGGGAGGTGGACATTTGAGAGCTGCTTCTAGGCTCCAGCAGCCTTTCCCAAGGGAAACAACCTGTCTCTGCCAGCTGATTTATTACAGACCTCTCAATTGCTTCAGTTTATTAAGCTGGTTAAAACAATACATGGCTACTAATGCATCTTCCATTGTCTTCTTTCTAAGCTCTTGAAAACATGCCTTTTATTTGCTGTACTATTTCTTAGCTCGCAAAGCTAGAACAAGAGCAGCTAAAACTCTGATAACAAATATCTAGGTTCTAAAATCATTACATTAAGACCATTCATTTTAATGTGTGTGTGTGTGTGTGACATCCAAAAATAGAACAAGGTTTAAAACTGGGGCCCGCCCCATAAAAGGATGGCTCCCTGGAAGCAGTGACTCACTGCAAGCCTATTTGGTTCAAAAAGGTCTTTGCCAGCCGATAAGAGGAGAGCAGAGAGAGGGCTCCGCTGGTCTCCCATGGAAGGGAGTTGATTCAACAGAGTGGGAGCAACAGCTGCAGTCCCCAAAACAACTGCAAGGCCACAGCTGCCCACCTCAGACCGAAGCACATCACCAAGAGCCTAGTCTTTAAAAAATAAAATGCTGGATCAGCTCCTCCCCAGCTGTGCCAGCCATGACCCAGCACCTGCCACGCTTCCTCCACGGCATGGGCAAGGGCCATCCAGACACAGCGGGCAGAGGTGAGGCTGGCAGAATTTCCTCTGTACTTCAGGAGGACCCTGGGATGGCATGGGCCTGCCTCTTGGGCAGAAGAAGGAGAGGAGGGAGCCATCCACTAACCTTGCTGCTTCGGGTCACTAGTCACAGCAGCGACGGCGGTGCTGGTGGCCAGATGAGAGCTCTCCACGCTCCCGTATAACGCAGGGCTGTGTTCAGGGACCTGGCTCGACAGCTGCTGAGATTTGAAGTACAAAAAAGGGTGATAATGAGTGTGCGAACACAAAAGCTAGCAACATGGAACACAAGCAAATACATGGGGATGAGAGCAGGGCCAGAAGCAGCATTAGATAGGAAAGAAATAGTTTTTGGGAAAGGAAAAGAAAGGGAAGACAGTAAAAAACAACACATGGGGAGCAAGAGAGGGAAGGAAGGAAGGAAGGAAGGAAGGAAGGAAGGAAGGAGAAAAGGCAGCAGGAGAGGGGTAGGAGAGCGACCATTACTATTAGCGGCCGCTAGGAAGGACAGCACATGGCACATGCTGAGGCAGACATCCACCCATAGAGACTGGGAACAGCAAGAAATGCCACCTCCCTGCCCACCTTGGTCCCAACACTCCCCACCCCAATGATGTCAAGGCTCCTCCACTTCAACAAGAGCCCTTGAGAAGGCCTTCCGGGAGACAACAAAGTTCCAAAACAAGCCCTTTCCCAATTTTTTAAACAAGGCTTCCAAAGGCAAGTTGTGATACATCTGCCACAGGGTTGGGCACTGTCATCAGGTCCTGGGGGCCAATGTTCTTGTTATTTCTTTTAAAATGTACACAATGTGGGCAGCCCTGTCCTCTCTGGCCACAGCTGGATTCATCTCAAAGTCATCGTGCAGCCCGTAAACAGGAGAAACAACCAGGACCACAGCAACTGAGTATAAAGATACACAAGGAGCCCACAGGCAGGAGGAGAGAGGAGCTTCACTGTTACCTGGGGAGGGGTGGGCGTCGAGGAGGGCCTGACGGTGGGCGGCGTGGGGTTCCTGCTCCCACCCCCAGACATGATTTCTTCCGTGATGTCTTTGCCCCCTTGGTTCGGATCCCGGATACGGATCTGGAAAGAGCCAAACAAAGCCTCTGAACTCCGCCTGTCCAGATTCTCTCATCAGAAAGAGCCAAAGGTTTTGCTTGGACTGGAGGATAACCCTCTGGATCCAACCCTGGCGTCATAATGTTTGTGTGCCACTGCTTGCAACACAGTTCAGGGAGGAGGTGGGGAGAACCTGCTTCCCCCTCCCCCCCCAATTTTCAGCAATCCTCCTGGAGCCACTGCCTGTTAGGATCTCAGCACTCCATCCCTGTTTTCAAGTTCTTTAGAGTCTGCCTCTCACCTTCTGCTCCTGCAGATGCTTAGGGCTTCAGCTCCCAGGAGTCCTGGCCAGTGGCTATGCTGGGAGTTGACACCCAAAACATCTGGAGGAACAGAGGTTAAGAGCCACTGCTCAACAGAGCATGGATGTGCCCATACGGCACACGAGAAGAGGCTCTCAACCACTGTCACTCCAAATCTTCTTCTTCTTCAGGGGAGGTTTTCCCTTCTGTCTGTCAGGAGAGCGGCCTCTGACCAAGATGCAGGCCCAGCACCTTCCACCCTCTTTCCCTGGTCCCCACACCAGGCTCTCTCTTACTGTTTTCTTCTCACGCTTGGCTGGTGGGAGCGGCTGCTGTTGCTGCGTAGGCACTATGATGGGTGCTGACTGATACACCGGCTGACTTGGATAGAAAGGTGCTCCTGAAATTGGAGGTTGCGATGGGGGGGGGGGGGGGAAAAGAGGGGGGAAATGCTCAGACTTGCCAACTCCACTTGGCCAACCGGTCACTGCAGAATGCAAGTGATGCACAACTGTGTAAGCTCACGCTCACACACATCTCAGCATGACAGCCAGGGGCAGGGGGCAGGATGCCAATGCCCTGACAGAAGCAGAGCTCTGGAATGTTCCCTTATGACTACAACTCCCAGAATACCACTGGTGACAACCATGCTGTCCAGGAGATTCCAAGAATCATAGGCCAAAAAAGTAAATCTTACTCAAGCTCTGGACAGATATCTGTGCCCCTTCCTGAGGCCATCAAAACGAGGGAAAACAACAAACATGGCAGAACAGATCACATGATTTCAACTGTACATAACACACTACAGCATGTTCAGGGCGAGAGGAGGCACTGAAAAGTACAAGGTGGGCACATGAATTCTGGGAACCCAGCATGCATTAAGGCTGGTCAGAGATCAGTCAGTGAGGCCAGAACGCAAGGCAGCCCCAGAAACACTGCCTTAAGAGGAAGCCCCTTCTCACCATAGGCATTTGGGAACTCTCCAGGCCCGGGTCCTGGGTAAAACGGCCCCGGCCCAGGCGGCTGAACAGGATACTGCTGCGGGGGGCCAACGTAAGGAGGGCCACTGTGACGATACTGTGAAGAAACGGCACAAGAGGTGAGAGGACAGAAAGAACAGCAGTGCGCTTTGGCAGCAAGGACGGCTATTTGGCAAGAAGGCGCCCCTAAGACACAAGCCACACTTCCAACCCTTTTCTGGGAAACCAAAGGGACAAGGCAATATTGGAGAGAGGGAGCCCACCCCCCCCCCCCCCAGCCCTCCCAAGAATCACACTTTAAGGGCACACTAGTTGGCCCACAAAATCAAACTTTTGACCTGGCAGTTCTCTTCTCACCGACTATTATGTCCACCCTTCCTTTTGCTTTAATCTATCTCCAGGGCTGCTGTGGGAATATTTAAATGGAAGAAACTAACAGCACTCGCAGCAGTTTGAGTGACAGACTGCATTATTAATACGCAACCTACCCAAACCCAACATGGGGCCTGCGCTACTGAGCATTTGGGATCCCTCCCCATTTCCATCATCTAGGGCAGGGGTGGGCCATAGGCTGCCTCCTCTCCCCTGCTTCAGAGGGTTAAAAGTTGCTTCTGGGAGAGTTCTGCATCCTGACATTTGTTCAACTGCCTCACAGGTTTTGGTTACAGCTCACAGGAAGCAACAGGCACAGCATCATCTCCATCATGAGTGGACATAACAAGAACCGCAGTACATGAGACCCCTCCCCCTTTGCCCAGCACCCACTTTTGCTCCCAAACTCAGGGGGCCGCAGCTGCCACCTTACCTGTGGGATACAGTACTGGGGGCCCTGAGGCATTGGATACGGCATCGGGAGGTGGTTGACCATCATGATGTGCTGATTGGTTTGATAGACCGCGGTTGGCGTTTGTGCACCAGGACGGATGGAAGGGCTGCTGTTCTGGATTGCCGCTCGGGGAGGCTGAATCTGAGGCCTCTGGAAAAACTGAGGGAGGGAAGTGAGGAGGAGGCCGGTCTTTTAGCCCATCATTTTCGGGAGGAGCAGCAGTGCTGCAGCAGAGGTCCTGCGAAGGGCTCCCATGCATTTGACCAAAAGCTAAAGGGACCCCCTCCTGAAGCAAGCTCTTCTGTCCTACAAGGCCACTCGCCCCAAGCAACAAGGAGTGTTGCAAGGGACACTGTGAAGCCAGAACTGCTCATCTGTCTTTGTGTCTCGAAAGTTCTCATTCTAAAAGTGAGAATGGGGCGAGGGAAGGAAGCCATTTCTGCCTGGGTCGTTTCTAAGAAGGGCTGCTGGAGGCCACATCTAGGAAGGGGAGGGGGTTCTCTCTCAAGCAATTCCCTGCACTTACCTACCCTGAGATCTTTCAATTCTGAGCAAGCCCTCCCCTCCTTTTTGTTCCACCTCTAACGGAAGGGGCAACCTTTTATTTTGTTGTAAACTATTTTGACCTCCGCACGTGCAATGATAGGAATAAAGCAACCCAGAGTTATGTGGAGGGGGGCTGTGGTGCTATGTTGTGGGAGGCATCCCCAACGCTCAGGGCCTTCCACCTCACGGTCAGAGCGCAGAAAGGTGCCTCCAGCATTAAAGCAACCCCTGGTGAAGTGCCAAGTGCTCAAGAGACAGTTAGGCCATGCAGAACCAGTAGTGAAAGTTACCTGGATGGGTCTGAATCCTCCCTTCAACAACGAAGCAAGAAAGCAGCAGGAAATAGAAAGAAAGCCAATGGAACAGCGGACAGGTCAACAACGGGAAGGGTTGGGGGAGAGATGGGGTCCGGCATGCAACCTAAGGCCCTGCTCCTTCTCCTGCCACTCCTCTTGCTAGCTGGCTGCCCTGGGACTCGCCATGAGGGCCCTGCCCTGAACGGAGCCACCATCACGCAACCTTTGAGGTGAAAATGATCTCTCTTTTCTGACAAGGAACAACAATTTTCCATAACTTGTTTTCTCTCTTTTCTGGGGGTCCTTTTAACCTCCCAGCAGAAGCATCCTGGTGAAGGAAAGGAGAAGAAACTGACATTTCTTGCCCTCACTCTCCAATCTCCCACAAGCTGCCAAGAGAAGTGGGCCACAGACTCAATGGCCAAGCGCAAAGAAAAGAAAGGCTTCCGCCTCCCAAAAGCACATGCCGTCCACAGAGAACTGGGAGAGCAGCCTGTCCAAAAGAGGTGGGTCACCTCCAAGGCATCAGGAGAACATCTGGCCAAAGTGGCGGAGTCCAGTTAAGCATCATGGTACCTGGACACAAGTGGCTTCCAGTTAATGGTTGGAGCCCATGAGTCCCCCTGAACCCTGTATGAGGCTGCAATGGCAGGAAACGGCACCTGAGAACCACCCTGTCAGTTATAATGGCCAGAGAAGGGATGCAATGGCGGCCCACCTTTAGCTGCATCTGGCAACCAGAAAGGCTAGCACTGGATTCCCCCCCCCATCTCTCTCTCTCTCTCTCTCTCTCTCTGCCTCCTTAACAAATAGCCAAACATTAAGTCTGACTCATTTTCTGCTTTTCCACCATTTGGCACTATGCACATAGCAAAACTCAATGCTGGGTCCAGGACTAATCTTTTTTGCTGGCTTTGTATCTTGTAAGATGTCATAAAAATAGAAACTGAGTTAAAACAACCTCCACAGCTACCCATAAATATTTACCTATTCTTGATATATATTATTATATTTGTACTATGCTGTTCTGCCAAACAGTGGCACTGGCACAGTGGCAAACACAAAGAGGCACAATTAACAATAGCTTAAATACACAACCCAAAGCACACCACTCACAAAGAAAATAACACCAGCCAGCCAGCTAATGCCCCCCTCAGCCACAAGCAAGCTTGTGCCCCAAAGGCCTGTAGGAACAAATGCTTTGTGTGCCAATGGAAAGACAACAGGGAGGAGGCCAAAGAAGTCTCTCCTGGCAGGGGCTCCGGAAACTGGGAGCAGCCCCCAAAAAGGCCCTCTCTTGCATCCTCACCAACAAGGACAGCAAGGCTCACAGAGAGGGAGAAACACACCAAGGAGGAGGACATGTCTCAAAACATTCCCAACAGGTCCAGCGCAGGCTTAGAACAAATCCTGCTCCCTCTGCCCCTGCCTCATGTCAACAGAGAGCAACCCTGAGCCCCTTTCTCCCGGCACACCATTAGCTGTGCGGCTTCGTACCTTCAGCACCTGGGAAAGGAAGGGGGCAGATGGCTATCACCAGCACTCAGCCTCCTTTGCAACACAAAGGGAAGGAGAGGACTAAAGGAACACCCTCTGCATCACCTGCTGATCCAAGGCTAGAGAAAGAAGGGGGCTACCTTCTTCAACTACTCCACGAAGGAAGGGACTCTAGATAGTCCGGGCATCGTGTGGGCACCAACTGTCCTCACTTGTTTTGAGTGGGGTGTGAACAGAAGCATAGCTTCACCATCTATTTATGGGGAGAGGAGAACATGCTTCCTGCAGACTTGTATGGGATTGTCTGCCTACTTCCCTCAGCCACCTTTAGAGATTCAAATGACATGCATACCCCATGCTTCCCAGGGATGGCTTTGCAAGACTTCACCACTTTCATTCAGGACATTTTGGGTAGAAATACCACCAAGCTCCTGAGAGCTCCATCAAGAGGGCAGCTTGCCATGGTCAAGCCTTGCAAGATCTGGATCACTTTCCCAGGTGCGCAGGGGAAACAGAGAAACAGACTGACCGATACTCCCTCACCCTCAATCCCCACAAAAAAGAAAACACCAACAATTCCATGTCTACCGGGAACCAGACGGTTCTGTGGCAGCACTAAGCTTGGGAATGGCATTTGTGGGAGTCGGTATGAAATGCAAGCGAGAGAATTAGTAACCGTGAGAAGCCAAAGCCGGGCTGCCCCATGGGCTTGGGAGGCTTTTTAGCAGGGGTTACATGGACGCATGGATCCCAAGAGCCACCCAGTAGAGGGACCAGCAGCCATCCAACCTCCCGCCATCCCCAACCAATGTGCAGCAGTGGGGGGGGGGGGTGAGGGTAGGAGGTAATGGGGGGCAAGGAGGGTACTGTACCTGGTGATGGGCAGGTCGAGGCCCCGTGGCAAACTGAGGAGAAGCAGGAGAAACAAAAACACA
The DNA here is from genome assembly GCF_019175285.1 of Sceloporus undulatus. Taxonomy (NCBI): domain Eukaryota; kingdom Metazoa; phylum Chordata; class Lepidosauria; order Squamata; family Phrynosomatidae; genus Sceloporus; species Sceloporus undulatus. The sequence continues at coordinate 404,957 of NC_056528.1, read as the reverse complement.
AAAAGGAAAGGCACAGAGAGTCAGAAACACCACAACAAAAGGCAAAAACGTCACACTGTATGCAAAATAAACCCACAGGGGGGGGGGGGGGGGGTAATGAAAGAAAAGAAATGATAAAGCCAAGAACGCTGTACACAGTCAAAGCTTTGCTGCAGGACAGTGACAGACAGGCTCCAAGAAGTGGGGCAGGGGCCCCTGCCAAAGGCACCAGCTCCCCACAGAGCACCCCAGCACCAGCAGATGGAAAGAGGAGAGGGAGAAGTGGGAAAGGGGCACCAGCCTGGAGCGTCACCACTAAGCAACTGGAAATACGTTTTTAAAAAGCAAGCTGGATCAGCCCTCTCTGGCACGTTATGGAGACAGCATGCCTCCTGTTCATAGGACAGCTGCGCCACAAAACCAAATGGCAACCCTCCCAGGTATGCATTGGCAACTCTTCCCTTTCAAGGCCGCCCAAGTGCATCCAGGGAACTGTGTAAAACAGCTCAACCTGTGGCACTGGCACAGCCACTGAGCGCAAGGCAGAGGTTGGTCCCTGGGCTGGCCTGTTCCCTAGCCTCTACGCGGGGCCTGTGAGAAAACCATCGCCAAATGTTTGCTATGAACAAGAAGGAAACAGAGGAGACTGAAAAATGTGTGAATAAAAGGGATCAGGAGAACTAGTAGCATCTTCTGACCTTTTGCTACCATCTTCGTGAACGAGCTCCATATCGACATGGAGACACACACACACAGACACCCCTCACCAGCACCAAAGTTTACTGTGTGGTATTTAGCCCACATTCACCTCCAGTCTTTCCTGAACACAGACCTACAGAAGAGACTGTCCCATTCATGGCTTCTCCTTCAAAGGGCAAAAGGTGAAGTGACATTTCCTCTGAAAACCTTGAAAAGAGGTGGGGAAGCTTCCCCAAAGATCTGACTTCTGCCAAGCAAGTTCCCCCATGGCCCTGCTTCCTTCCACTCCCCTGGGATTCCACTGACCTTCCTACAGGCAAAGGAGGAAGAACAGGTCAAGAGCCAGGAGCTGGCTGCAATTTCTCAAGTTTGCTTTGCCCCAGGAGTCAGGCTGGCATACTCCTCTGCCTCTCATGAGAAAGGCTGGAAAGCGAGAGGCATAAGCTGATAAAGGACAGAGGATTAAGCTGTACCTTTGGAGAATGGAGAGAAGCTGTCAGATAATCTACCAAGACGATGGGCATGCCGGGGGGGGCAGACCCAGGGAGAAGGGGGGCAGGGGACAGACTGGGTGTCTTTGCCCCAGAGCAAAAATATCTGTCTAATCGCTGTTCCACGGGAAGTCAACTTTCCGGCAGCTCAGAAACAGGAGCCAAACGTTTGCAACTCAATAAAATCAGGGGGGAACTGGACCTAGGGAGTAAATGTCAGATAGATGCAAAACAAACCAAAGCTTCTAGTCTATTTTGCATGTCACCCACGGCTGCATAATTCCTGTTGACAATAGTCTCTCTCTCTCTTTCAATCTCAGTCTCTCAGTAACTGTAAGCAACAGAACAAACTGTAGTCACTGCTGGCTTGGGTTAAAAAGAGGGTTCTTTTTCCTTTCAGAGGGCTCACTGACAAGAATCCCCATTTCTGCCTGCTGGGCACTGGTCTTGCTCCCAAACTCCTCCATCCATGGCAGTTGGAAGGGTGGGCACAACTGGCCTGCCTCATTCCACACAGCCACTAGCTCTCCCCTTCCTCCCTTCAGCCGCCCTTGGAACGAAAAACACAGTTGTGGTTTCGAATGGAAGGAAGGGGAAAACTGGCTTCCATTTCCACCTCCCTCTCATCCAAATAAATCTGGGCCACTGGCCCTCATTTTATTTTCACTTTCATTTCCAATTTGAAAAAACTATGTCTGGGAGCCAAGTGGGTTGTTGCAAAAGGAGGTTGTCCGGGCAAAAGGCTCTGGGAGGGAGAAACAGCGGGGAGCCCGGGACAGGCCTCTGCAGGAGCAGCGCTTGGTTTGGGATCAAGAACAGGAAGGGTTCGAGGTCCACCAGCCGCCACCAGCCAGGGCTCTTGGGCGCCAGGGACCACTCCCTCGTTCCCCCTTGAGACCAAGCCTCCCCTCAGCACTAAGGGGAGGGGGGACCAAAGAAACCAAACCCAGAACAAAATGCAAGGGGTCTGCATTGGTTTTGAACCACAGAGGGAAGGGAAGGATGAAATGTTAAGTGAGCAATTTTTAGTCATGGGGTGGTAATGGATCACGAAACGCAACAGATGGCAAAAATTGCACGCAGGGTAATATCTTGGGGTGGGGGGAATTGTTCATGACCACAGAAAAATGGCTGATGACTTGTGGACAGCTTCTCTCCTGGCATTGATTTTCTCTGCTAACTGGTCAAAGGCCTTGCCATTTGGAGAGCTTTCTGCCAATTCCCCTCAAGGGACTCTTCCAATTCAGTCCTCATCCCAAATCAAGGTGGCGCGGGGCATGGGGGGGGATCGCGTGGATTCGTTTTTTCAGCTGTTTTATTTTGTTGCTGTCGTCGGTTGTTGATATTTTTCATGTTGAGGTTGGGTTTTGTGCTGGGGACTGAGTCCTGCCTCAGCTTTTTCAACACCCTCCCCCTGAAAGGCCTGGCTCTCTCCCTGCTGCCTGGGCCAAGTTAAAATGGCCGGCACCAACATGAGCCATCTTACCTTGCTGAAAGCAAAGAGACCAGTGCTTTTCTGTAGATCAGTCAACAATGTGGTAGGGGGGAAAAATCAACCAAAAACAGGGTAACATAACTGAAAGGGTGCCATGGGCACAGCTGCCTGCAAGAAGGAGTACAGTTTGTTATATTGCTTACAATGCAGTATTTTATCCAGCCTCTTCCCGCCAAGGACCTGTAAACCGGACTCTGCTCCAAAACCTTCCTCCGCTTCCACTGGTCTGTGCAATGTATCGGCACTGCTCTGCCAGGCTGTCAAGAAAACTGGTTTAGAGATGCAGCTCTTGAGTTGGGTTTGCCTCTCATTCTAGCCACAAATGGTTCCTCTTCCTCTGCCCACATCTCAACCGGGAGGAAGAGTGCTCTACTTGGGTGGAGGGGGGCTTCTAGTGCCTGATATCAGCTTGCCACAGTCAGAAACACAGCCCTGCAAAGAAGGCTAACTGAGGAGGAGGAGGGCATCAGCTTGAGGTCTTCGCTCTTGTTAAAAGCCCCACAAACCACAAGAAGAACATGCTGGAGGGATGGACAAGCTGTTTGGGGTGGGCCCCAGAAGTCAGGTCTCCCACCCACTCCTGCCCTGAAGAAGGTTGGAAAGCCAACAGGGAGAGACTCAAAGGAGATGTGTGTGTATGTATGTATGTATGTATGTATCTACCTATCTATTTATTTATCTATCTATTTATTACCACAGCTACTGCCAAGTTACATTCCTGAAAGGCACAGCTTTGTCATCTCAACTAAAGATATGAGGTGGTGCCAGTGACAAGCAAGGGACAGGCAGGTCAATGAATTCAGATTGTGGGATTCAAAGCATGTCCTGCAGTGAGAGCCAACTCACTTTATGGGCCCCACCATTATGCAACAAGGTATAAATCATGGAAAGAAACCATCATGCTTAAACTGCACCATGAAAAAATGTGATTAAGAATTGATCCAGCAGTTGACATTTACATGTTTCTGGAGAAGAGGCATACAGGTCAAGGGGTTTGTTTTCCATCCTCCACTCTCATCCTTTTTCCCAGGGTAAGGAGAAGGGAGTCCCCAGGGCAACTGCCCACTATCTAGAGAGAGATACTTCCGTCAGCCTCTTCCTTCCCATGTAAGCAACTAGGCAAGGGTTCAAGAGAGCAGAATGCAATGGTGAGCAGCGTGAAGCTCAAGCAAAGAAGGGCCCCCTTACCGGAGAGCGTGTCTGCGGCTGCGTGCTCATCGTCTGGGGGGCCTGCGGATAGACCAGCGTGGTCGGTGCTGCGTTCTGTCCGGAAGGGTAAGGGGCCTGCCACAGAAAAGAAGAGGGCACGGTTATCACAGCGGCAAACAATGGCAAACAGGCGTTTTGCCCCTTCTCTCAACTAGACTCTGCGCCAGTAGCACTGCTTCTAGAAGCCCACTGACTCTGAAACTAACCTTTCCTGTCAGGCCCACATAGTTTTGTAATCTTGGGGAAGGGGGGATGTCTATGCCCTACCAGCAAGCAAGGAGGAGGAGGAAGAGGGGCTTCTGAGAGGGAAGTAAGCATGTCTTTAATCACCGAATTACAACTTTGGCTATTCTGGGCCAGAGTGAGCATTCATACAACCACATGGGGATCATGAGGTATTGGGCTGGGCACTGTGCATAAGGGAGACTGAGGAAGGCCAGGAGGGACACAGCTGCCGCCTCCCATGGCTGTCACACCCAAAGCCCTTTGGCACACAGGCCCCCCTACTCCCTCAGCTATCCAGGATTCATAGATGCCTTTGGCCTTAGACTCCCCTTGCCTCCCCCATGGCCCTCCTTCTCCCCAGCTCATCTTCACACTCTGCAACACCAACGCTTCCACCCGACCCACACAAGAACTGGCCAAACACTCCTTGGCTCAAGAGACACGCCAGAACCATTTGCCCTGAGGCTGAACACTTTTCTGGAACACAGAACAAGCTCAGCTGCCAAAAGTGACAGAGACACACACTTGAAGATGGCTTCTCTGCTTTGTTCAAGCATTATCTGCCTGCTTGGTCAGAAATGAAATGCCTCCTTCCTTCCTTCCTTCCTTCCTTCCTTCCTTCCTTCCTTCCCCTGCTTACTGCCCTAGCCTCCTCAAACACAAACCACCCCATTCCTAGAACACCTGGCTGGCTTAGAAGCAGCGGAGGAAGAGCAAGAGCCCCATGGGGGCCTGTTCAATCCTCCAGGTAAAACAGAAGAAACCCCCTACACCCAGCAAGGATTAAGCGAGGCCACCTCAAATATTTCCCCCAACAAGCAGCCCCTTCTCTTCACAGGGCCTGCCAGGAGGCTCCTGAAGGCAAGGCAGCTCCAGGCCAGGAGGTCAGGTTTAGGCTCAAGGAAGGGCAGAAAGAGACAAGGGAGCTCTTTCAGGCAGGAGACCCTCTCCTCTTCTTCCGTCAACCCAAGCCTCTTCCACAGAGAGACAGCACAATGGAGAGCCCCCCACCCCATGGCATGCAGTCACCAAGGAAAAGTCGTAGGGATGGGAGCAAGCCCCAACACTACAGCTCACTTTACAAAGAGTAAACTGACCGTGGTATTTTAGGTCAGCCTCCACCAAGGGTCAAGCTCCCCTCTCTCTGGGAAGGGCCCCCAGGGATCACACACTGGTCAGACTGAAAGCAGCCCTTGCTGTCCTTCCAGCATCTCACATTCCCCCCTTCTCCGATGCCTCAGCAAGCCAGCCTTCCCCTTCTGCTCCTCGGCAGAGTTCCCTAAAATGTGTGGCACTTGCCTCTCTCTTCCATCTGAAGGGGGTAACTGTCTTCCCGACTGATCTCTGCTCGGCACAGAGAGATGAATGAATATGTTTGGGAATTTTAATCGACTTCCCTGAAAAGTGGTGGATCATTAACGTTTATTCTGTTCAGCATTTTATGGTCTGCCTGCCAGATGCAGTTAGAAAATTCCATGCCTATTTACCTCCAAAATCAGGGAACGTGGGAAGAAGGGAGGGAGATAGCTTTCCTTTCAAAAGGAGCTGCTCATCCCCAGGTGCCAGTGGCTATCAAGTCCCCAAGACTGGCCCTTGACACCCAGCTGGTCCACATGTATTGCAGAATATGCACAGGGATCCAAATAGGTTTCAAAGTGTCTGCCAGAAACTGGAAGTCCACCAAAGAAGACCAAGGACCACTGTGTCTGGCACTAAGAGAACAGGGACGGCCGCTGGCATTAAAACAGCGTAAGAGAAAAATTGAAAGGCCTTCCAATGGTGACTTGAGATGCAAGCTGAATTAGATGTCTTAGGATAAAGGGATAGATCAAGGCATGTGAAGAGCCTCTCAAGCAAAGCCTCCTCCTTGCAATATCGGAAGGCCACAGGGCCAGGGCACCATCAGCCAACAAGCTGAAAACAATTTGACAAAAGCAAAACCTGCCTGCAAGCCTATGGACCAGAATACAAGGCTAAAAAACCTCACTGAAACATGACAGAAAAATGCCATTCTTCCAAAATTTGTAAAGACTGGATGTTCTTCCTCATCCAAATGATAGCCACCAGAGAGACTAAGTAGCCCCCGTCTGACGCCTGTTTTTTTCAGGAAGAGCGGAAATGGCTGCAGCAAGGTCACCTTTGCTCAAAGTAGCACCCATTCTGCAGCTGAAGCCCTTCCCGTTTGCTTTTCAGCCTCAGCGCCTCCTCACACATCCACCACAGTGGCTGAAAAAGCTATGCTTTCCCCTCTCCTCCTGGCCATCTGTCTCCAAAGGAGTCACCAGCCCCAGTCCATGATGGGGGACCCTCTCCTCAGCCCCATCTGGAAAGCACAGCACCTGCCGGTTATTCCAGCAGTAAGAACAGAGAGGAAGACAAAGGGGCACCATTTTGGCATGGCCCAGGTCAAGGGCTGGGAGTGAGCTGGGTGAAGACCGACTATGACGAAAGAGAACCAATCCACTGCTGCACTTTGCAAGATGCCAGAACAGGAGTCCTGAACACTGGAAGCCACAACAGCCCAAGACGCAGCTGGTGGGCCTGGGTGCCATTTGCAAAGCGCTTCCAAAGTGCAAAGTGAATGCCAAGCCTTATAACCAAGTCCAATCCTCAAGTCCACCTACTCTGACCAGCAGCTACTCTCCTAGGTCTCTGGCAGAGCCTAAGTAAAGATACTTTGTGGACTACAGCTCCCAGAATCCCCTGGCCAGCACAGCTAGTGTCCATGTAGGTTGGGGGATATGGAGAACTGTGGCCCCAAAAAGGAGAGGAGCATCTCTTCCAAACTGTTGCAGGAGGTGCTTCACTGACCTGGAAGCAGGTACCCTTCTGACCAGGGCAGGTGGGAGTGCCTTGGCATGGAAAGCACCTCCTGGCCCACCTGGCAGAGGTACAGCCAAGGCCTCCTGACATGCAGAGAGCCACAAGGAAGCCTCCCGGCACACAGCCCTTCCCTCCACAAGCCACCAACCAAGGGTGATTTCCCAACCCTCTGTCCTCCCCCTTCCCTTGTACTAACTGTGCTGGGAATAAACAGGCCGAGGGCACACTCAACCACGTCACACCCGGGGGGGGGGGGTAGAGGGGGGACTGACAATGCTGAGTCACACACAGCTTTTTGGCTTCCTTCTCCAAACCACATAATGGAAATCTCTGCCTCGGCCCTGTGCCTTTGCCAGGAAAGGGCTGCTGTGCTCTCAAGGCTCTGGGTGCTTGCAAAGATGCCTGGGAAATGGGTTTTATATGCGCACACACTCTCTGAAATCGACACCGGGCAAGGTTGCACAACTGTCCAGGTCAACCAGTGCCCAAAGGCTTGAGTTTGTGGGTCAAGGACAAGGGCAGCCCTGAAATCCAGGGGAGGAGGGGAGGGATCATCCCAGGGCTCTCTCTCGAGGGACTTATTTGAGGGTCACAGGGTTGTTAACCTTCACAAATGCACCCAAGCATTAATGTTGCCAATAATTGCAAGGAATTTGGAGGAACTGAGAATCTGCCACACATCAAAACATTGACCTAACTTCACGCCTTTGACAAGAGCAGAGAAAGAAAGGAAGAAATTATTCTGCAACGGTTGGTCCCGACCTTCCAAAGATCGCTCCTCCAACTAGGAGAGGAGCCTGTGGACAACGCAGCCGGTCCTGGCCAGAGGTGAGGCTGCGAGCGTCCTGTTAGGCTCTCTGGGTCAAATCTTGGCGCTCTGTGGGGATGTCTGGGAGGTGCCCCCTGTACATCAGGAGCCCACCCTAAGCAAGACCGCCACCCTTCATAAAACAAGAGCCAGGCTCTTCCGGCAGCACATCATCACTTAACCTTGTTCCTCTTGTGACTCACCATCCCACATCCCAGAATCCTTTGCACCAGTTCCCTTGGATCTTCAAAAAGACTGCTGGCTCTTGGGTGGGGTGGAAAGCTTCTGTCCCTCCTCCCTCCTGGCTGCTGGAGCGAGAGAGTGAAAGAGAGCGACAGAGTAAGAGAGAAAGAAAGAGAGCGACAGAGTAAGAGAGAAAGAGAGAGACTAGGGGACGAGGAAGAGGAGGAGGAGGAAGAGGGGCTGGCACATAGGTCCTGGGAGAAGTGCCACTCGCTCGCTGCCTTCCAAGGGGCCAAAGGGAGGACAGCAAACACTGGTGCCCTGAAGGGATTTCTTCTGCTGCCACCATGCTGCCAGTGGCTCCAGATACAGCCCCAGAAACATCCTCTAAGGCAGGGCATCCCAATCCCAGGGGATATGAGATGAAATCTCAGGGGGGCAACAAAGAGGGGCTCATGTCCTGGAGTAAATTAGCATCTATTGCTGAATTCAGATGTGCATTTTATGCACTGAGTGAGAAGTTTATTTGTATGTGGTTCAAAAATGAGAAATTTGACTTCTTCCTCCTTCTAAGGGGTGTAAACATTGAACCACTGCTCTAAGGCCTAGAAGAAGAGGGGCAGCGTCCCACTTCTCTCTAAGCAGCAATGGGAAAGGTCTGTGCCCACCGACTCCCAGCTGCTGCCAATTCTCTGCAGGAATCAAGCCCTCCTCTGCCAAATCCATCCCACCCGGCTCTTCTAGCTCTGAAGCCAGGAGATGGCTGGGGTGAAGGAAAGGACCCTTTTCACAGAAGGTTTAAAGCTGCTGGGTCTCATGTTAGTTTGGCAAGACTGTCTTATCCAGACAAGCTGAAAAGGGTGTAGGGCATGGAAATGCTATTGGCTGTCTACTAGAGGCAGAGGATGGAGAAACTTCCCTGGGAGTGCCTCCTGGGAGCCAACAGGAATGGCCCTACCTTGAGCCATGCTTATGCTCTTTGTCAAATGGGCATTGCTTTGGCAAATTTAGCAGCAATCCTAAATAACCTGTAACAACTCAGAAACCAAGTGCTGACTAACCCCCCAAACAGGAGCCGCCCTTGTGTATATGTAAAAAGGGGGCTGGAGAGAAAGAAAGGAAGCATTCAAAAGCATGATCTGGATCAATCAAGAGAAGTGCTGCACCAGTGAGTAACAAGAAGCACCTCTTACCAATAGCCCAAGAAAGGCCCAGCCTCACGTGGGGAGGACACCACCTGGCGAAATGGGAAGAGGAGTGACTGAGCGCTCTGTGAGGCCAAGCACAGCTGCCCAGCTAACAGGCCAGGCCCATTGGAAGTCAGGAGAAAAGCATTATACAGTTACAGGTGCTGCACATCCCTAGGACAGTCTTCCTGCAAGCACCACACTGTGCTCAAGACACAGTTGACATACCAAGAAAGAATTACGGGGGTCTCTCTTTTCCCCATGGCGCCCTTGCCAATCTGGGACTTTGGGTGGGAGACCATGAGGTTATGTCTCTTCTGGAACACCAGGGATGGCCACGGAAGCTGTGGAGAGGCAACCAAGGCAGCAGCCATTTCTAATGTTGTGGCACTTACTACAGTCATGACTCAGTGGCCTTCTGACACCCTCCACTATGTGTTGGCCAGGCACTGAACGTGTACAAGACTCCCCAGGATCAATAAATCTGGCAGAGAATTGTAAGCTGAACTGGTGGAGTGCCATGCCCGCTTCCACCTATTGATCTAGTCACGTCCATCAGAAAAGGTGCAACTGCTCAAGCAACTCCAATTCAGAGCTGGCAGGAGAAGGAAGCGACAGAGTGACTCCATTTGCCTGCACAAAGTAAGCTGAGTCCCCTCCTCCCCACTTCCTTCTGCTATCATGAACCAATATGGGGTCCCACATTATGCTTGAGAGCCTGGAAACAAAAGCGGATAAAGGGTATGTTCCAAAGGCAGCCTGAAGTACTGGACAATAAGCCAAGGGGCTGAGGCTCCACTCTTGCCAGGCTCCCTTGAAAACTTCTGCATTCTACCTTCATGCTACATCCTCAAGGAAAGGGTCAGCGCTAGCAAGCTCAGAGCTTCCAAGGGGCTCTGCAGGAACTGCAGCCAGCTCTTCTTCCACCGCTATTCCTTCAAGCAGACATTCCTTCTCTCCTCTCCCACTTTTGCTCACCTTCCAACTTCACTCCTCCTTCGGGTGTGTGAGTGTGTTGTTGTTTTTTAGCTTAAGCAACTAAGGATACAATATAGTTTTCAACCCTGGAAAAATTCCTTTATGGGTGTGTGTGTATTTGGGTGTACATACACACAAACACGCACACAATCTTTACAATCCTTCCCTTTCTCTCTCTCGCCATTAGTTTTATGGCTGCTGCAACAAGTCCTGGTAAGAAAAGAAAATGACTTTCTAACAGGCATGACGTCAAACCATCAGTGCTTAGTGCAAACAAACAAAAAAGGTTCCACGTGGTTCATAGCATCCCCTAAGGATGGCAAGCGTGGGAGACAAAGGGTACCGCCTTCTGCTTCTTCACCCATGCCCTTCTGCCGTGGCCCAGAGAGGAGCACTCACCCCAGCCTCCATGCCCAAGCACTGCCCCAGCCACCCACCAGCTTTTAAGAGGCAACTCTTTGGCCAAAGGAGAGAGACGCGGGGGGCAGGTGTGAGATCTTACCTGAGTGAGGCCAGGAGAGGATGCATGCCCTGGTGGCGTTGCAGCAAGGGTGGCGTGCCCTTTGCTTATTTCATGTGCAGAGTAAGGGGAGGGGGCAGGAGGGCCTGGCTGTCTTGCAACTTGTGTAACCTGTGAGGAGATAAACTGTTAGTAAAGCCAAAGATTAGTAATGCTGCCTCTAGGAAAGGTCACTTTTAGGCTACAGAATGGTTCTTTATGCAGATGGAAGGATGAGGGTCACAATTCCAATGCAGAACCAGGTGCCCTGGACTGTTGGCAACCGGCCCAGGACTTCCCAGAAGCAAGGCTGATCATGACTGGGCAAACCAGTTCGCCAAGGCTGCAAAGACCCATGACTCTCTACAGTAACACATACACTGACTCTACATATTATCACACCTATAAAAGCTGGACCTCAGAAGTCACATATTCAGGGAGAGTGAAAAGTCATAACCCCCCAAACAAGACTGGAGGGCTGCTCAATCTGAATTAATCTTATGTTTCTGCAACGCAGGTTAAAAACCTGGCTAGAACACAATAAGAAAGCAACACACATGTGATATACGTAGCTGATTTTTATTATAAAAGCTGTTGCAATGCTTACTACAGAAGCAGTGTGAAGTGGATAATTAATATACTAATTTACTGTCCTCATTTTTACGTAACTCTTGCCAGAACACACTGGAAATTGAATGCAGACGGTAAGATCTGATGCGCCAGTCCAGTCAGGGAGCAGCAGGCAGTATCTTGAATGTCATGTTCCAGCTCATTCTGGTGTACATCTCTCTCTCTTATTCAGCATTTTCCTCTTTAGGAAGCGCTACTTCCAGTCCTACATCCACACATGCTCCATTCCATCCACCTTCATGGAGGGAGGGGCAGGCTTGACATGAAGCCAAGAAAGACAGAATCACTGTGTGGAAGGGTTTCCAAATGCCTGTTTTGTTAGTGAATGCCACATCATTTGCCAGGAAAAACAGGCATTCCCCTGCTCTGAGAAGACTGTATCTCAAGATCTGCAGCTTTGCAGTGAAAACCCGGATTGGGCTGACCCTTGCTGCTGTCCAGTTCTTTGTCATCTTATAAAACGGCCGTCTGCAGGATGTATTTATTAGGCATTTTATTCAAACATTTACCCCACCCTTCTGCTAAAAAACAGCATGCTGTTGCTATGCAGGCAGGGGCAGGGGAACTGCCCAACGTCTCCCACTAAGGTGTCTTCTCTGCTCTGTAGAGAAACCCTGAAACAAAGTCTACCATCCCATGCCTAGCCTGTCTAAGAGAGAAAACACATGCGACAGACAGGGAAAGAAGGAAGGCTACCGCAGGAGGAGGAAGACAAGGCCCTGGAGTCCAGCTGAAGCCCAAGGCTTAAGGGTCACAGGCTTAAGGGTGGGCTGGAAAAGACCCCGGCAGTTGAGGCCTACACTAACCATTCCCGAGGAATGAAGGAGGAGAGACATAGCAGCCGCAGATCTCTCCCCTTCAGGTCCTAACAGAGAGGCCTCCTTTTCAGAACACGTCACCAAATCTCTTTAGATGGCCCTGGCCATTTTCTTCCCAAAGGCAGAGAACATCTATGTGGAGGACAGACAACAAAAGGCAAGAAGTCCGCTTTTCCTGGGAAAGAAAAGTTTCCATCCTGTTATGGATCCATTGGCAAAAGCACAGTCTGTAAAAAATGAGCGAGCGAGCAGAAAAGCTGAAGGAGCCTTGCCCACAGATCCCCTCTTATTCATTTAAACCAAACTGAGGTGGTCCCTCAAAATGGAGGCAAGTGGCAGCAACTTCATCCTGACAATGCCAAGTAGAGTGGCTGCCCCAACAGATGCACACCTGGACGCTTTTAAAGTGAGGCACCTACAATAAATGTGCTTCAATGCAGGCACCAAGCTGGTGTCTCTCTGTGATCCGAAATTATCCACACTTTGCAGAGACAAAGTGGTCTCTAGTGGAAGCAGCCAGACGCCAGATTCAGCCTCACTTGTATGTGGCAGCAGCAGCCACACTGGCAGGTCTCCCTCTTCCTTCAAGAAGGTCAGCTCAGATTCTAGGCAGTCCGCTGGAGGCAAGGCTCCATTTCACTAAAGACTAGACTGCCTGTAGCAAGCCCTGGTTTTTCACCATCATCAAGGAATCACCATTTCTTGCCTTGGGGTGCAGAGACAAAGACCCTGTGCCAACCAAATCCTTCATGGATGATGGGACTTCAAAAAATAGTTACACTGATTTAAACAGGCCTCCAGATGTTGTTGCAAGGCAAAGGTTTGAGAACAATGTGAAACTCAAAGGATTTCTTCTTCTTGGGGAGCATCTTCTGCTTGCAAGAATTAATTTTATGCTTGGAAGCCCTTCCCAGAACCCCTGTCTGCCAGAAAATTCAAATCCTGGACCAGAGGCAGAAAACCGACCTTCCAAGATGTTGCTCGACAAGGAGAACATTGCCATCCGATGACGCAGGCACTCCCCAGAGACACGTAACTGTTCCTTATGGAAACTGAGCTGCACAGGCCTTTGCTTTTCACTAGGCTGCTCATTCTGGAATCCTGGGCTGGTGGAAGCAGGGCTCCCACTCCTTCACAGACTTTCATAGCAGGCCACGGGGAGCAGAGGAAGGCAAATGCAGCGGGATCCTCTGTGGCTAACATCTCTTCTTTGAGACTTCTTGGATGTTTGTAGCATCTTTTCCCCCCTCAAAAGTCCCACTCTGCTCAATGGGTTTCCCCCAAATAAGGAAGAGAGGGACAAGGGCCACATCTTCCAGGTTATTTGCATCTGGACTATTTGTCTGCTGGTCTAGATCTTTTTCTTCCTCTTGGTAATCTGAACCGAGCCACGCAGGATCGGCCTGCTGACCCACATCCTGAGTATCTCTGCCCAGTGGCAGGAGCAGCTCAGCCTCCATAATCTCTTTTCTGGAGGATTCACTTCACGGTGGGAACATCCCCTCCAAAACAACGTCCACTAAGGACCATCAGGGCTATGGAGAGGCAAAACATGTGCCCACACTCAGACAGAAGGGGCCCCTCTCCTCCAGCCTTGAACTGAGGAAGAGGCCATGCAGCCAGCCCTAGGGCTGCCCCAATAGCACAGCTTGGAAAAATTCCCCAGCCAGCATGGCCACTGAGGCTTCAGGAGTTGTAGTTCACAAAAGTAACTTTCCCAAGCTGCAGACAATAGGAATCTCGCTACCCAGCCACAACAATATGTTACCAACAATGATGAACAACGCACCCCATTCCTTCACCGTCAATGCTGCTTCCTGCCATCCCATGTTTTACCACCTTTGGGCCACTTCCCTGGCTCATAATACTGCCTTTCTGGGTCAGCAGTGCTAGTGTTGTGAGCAAATTCAAGATCCGCTTAAAACATGTTTCAAAACAAGTAAAACTGGCAGAACAAACCACTTGGCAGTCCTTTGCCTCCTTGCCCTCCTGATAAGAACCGATTCCTGCTTCCATGCATCCCCAGCAACTGTGATAGGAGGCCCTCCCATGCCCACCCGCAAGGCTGAGAAGACCCTAAATTCTGGCTGCTATGGTTAGGAAGGAAAGCCAGGGATACTGGTGCCCAGGGAGATGTGGCATGCACGACCCATCGGAACCAGCTGGGAAGAGGAGCCAAACCTTCCCACCAACCCAATGGGGTTTTTGCAGTTTGCACTGAGGACCAACAATATCTGGAGTGAAGCTGAACCACAAACAGGACGTCTGAATCAGGTGCCATCCTCTAAAGATGTGGGGAGGGAGAAGCCTGAATGAGCACCACTTCTTAAGCAAACACTGTTGAGTAAATCTAAGTTTAAGTTCTATCAAGAAGTACGTACTTCATTTTTTCACACCGGCTTTTCTATTAAGGGAAACGTATGCTTAGCGCCAGGGATCTATAACTGGAGGCTAATGAACAAGGTAGCCCTAAAAGCTCACAGGGCATGACTCTGGTTGACCAGCTGCGGAGGGAAGAACCATGGGGCTAGCAGAAGCCCCAGAATGGCACACAAACCAGAAGAGGCGGCAAAACGGCCCACAGAGACTTACCGTGCTGTACACAGCCGAGACGGTCGGAGTGAAGATCCGATCCTCCAAGGGCTGCTGCGCTGGTCCCCGGGGGATGCTGCAAAGCAGGACATTAAGGAAAAGGGGGGAAATGATAATGAAGAGCAACACAGGGCAGCAACAAAAGGGGCAAGGCAAACACACCACGGACCACCAGCACCCCAAAGGGCTCCCATGCGACAGGGCAGGCAAAAGAGCCAGGATTCCTGAGGAGAGGCAGGAAGTGCAATGAGGCCAAGAAGAGGCCAAAGCCGAGGCTCACACCAACAGAAACAACCTTTCCTAGACAATATAAAATGACCATCCTCTTTCTCAACTGCCCAGTAAACAGCTCAATGTCTGATGGAAGATGAGAAAGCGCTGCCAAGGCTGCAGAGAATAGGAGAAAGAACAAGGCTGTGCATTTCCTCAATGGCCTTTTACACTATTAATTCCTCCCCTCAGGTAACAGTTCTCTTAAGAGCAGTTCTGGGAATGAGAATTTGCTTCTGACCAGCAATGTCATTTTGTTTAAAAGAAAACTCTCATCAATCAGCTGCCAAACCCCGACAATTAAAAGTGTTGTTGTAATAACAAAGAACTTGCCCTTTAAACTTCACCTGAGGCTAGCAGGAAGAGGCTTTCTTTTTTTCCCTTCAATGACCCAAGAGGATGCCAATGAAAGTTCAGGTGTTTTAAAATAGGGGAAATAGTCAAAGTGTTCCTTTGAAAAGCATGAAAAAGACACTCCCTACCCAGGTCCAAAGGGCCCCAAAACTCTTCTTCACTCTCCTTAAACAGCCATGTAGTTTCTGTCTCCACATTCTGACTCAAACCCAGAAGCAGAGCATATCCAAGTCACCTTTAAAGGCCTGACAGTGGAAAAAGTTGGCCTAATGCAACTGGAGCTGGCAACCTTGCAGCTTAAACAGCTGAGAGAAGGAAAGGAAGTCAACACTGGTTTCTCAAATGTTCTCTCTAGAAGAAGAACTTAATGGGAAGCGAACTTGTAGAAAACTCTGCACATCCACAAGGCAAGCCAGGAGCTGACTCAGGTGAGAAGAGCTGGGTAAACCAAGCGCCACACCGGAGGAGCAAGCCAAGCCTGCCACTATTAACATCCGAGAAACACCTGGTATTCTAGAACTACAGAACACAGAGCCATCTTCCAAAAGCTCCATCCCTGAAACCAGCCTTACCTGGCAAAGGAGCATCAAGTGTCCCCTTTGGCACAAGGGCTGCTCCGTTTCATCCAACATCTCCCCCAGATCCTGGTGCAAAGCTCAAGGCTCCCTGCCTCATTCGTTGAGACATCCGCACCATCCCAGGGCGAAGGGCAGAGCCCACCAGAGGCACCCCATGGCCACAGCCGTGCCCTAAGAGCCCAACCAACAGAATGCCTTCCAGTTCTGCCAGGAGGACTGGGGCATGCCTCTGTGTTTACAGAAGGCAGCCCCAGAAGCAGGAATGGCCCTGACTGACACTGAGCCCAGATGTGCCGCACCACCAGTGAGGAAAGAGAAGGGCATTGTGCGCAACACCTCCCGGCTCTGCTGGAATGGCAACCCTGGCACCACCCCTTTGCTTCTCCAGCCTACATGCCTCTAAGGGCCAAAGAATGCAGGGAGTTAACCCTCCCTGTTTCCCATTTAAAGAGCAAGCAGAGGATAACACAAGAAGAAAGGCATGTCAGGACAAAAAAGCACCAGTCCACTCACCTCACGCACATCGCCTCAGAGACAACGTATCATGGGCCGTATGCTTTGCAAAACCCACTGCTCCGGGAGAGCTGGATCCCTGCCTGCCCTGCTAAACACCCCCAGTGAGGCGAGAGCCCTTTCCAAACACAGTTCCACACAATGCCCAGCCGGTTCAGAAAGTGCCAGACCAGCCACCAGCCCCTTGCCGAGGAGGAGCCTCTTTCTGATGGAAATCAAGAAACCTGAGCCAACCGCAGGCACATGCCTTCAAAACAAGGAGCCCACCATGTGACATCTAGCTTTGCAAAAGGGGGCAATGACAGGGCAGAGCACATGTCCTCTGTATTTTGAAATGCAGACACATGATACTAACAAACAGCACAGACTGAGTCAGTGGGTCAGAGAGAGGACTGGGCAAAACATCAACCTGCCCTACAGCCTGTGAAAGACCTTGTTTGTGCCCCTTTGAGGTCAGAGAGTGGGGCTTGCCCAAGTGGGTTTCCAGGGCTGAGGAGGATTCAATCCCTCCCACAGCTAACACTCAAAAGCATTACACTACTCTGGCTAGGAAGACAAATAACCCACTCTTTGTAGTGGGGAGCGCCTCTACACTGTCATTTACCTGTCCAGAATTGAGACCGGCTTTAGCAAGGTGCCATGGGGACAGGGACCCTTCCGCAATGCCACAGAGAGACAGACAGGCAAGGGGAGGACTTTCCACTGGCCATAAACTATTGCTCAACCTGCGCTGTAAGCAGCTTTGAGTTCCTGCCTGCCTGAAATGGCTCCTCTTCATAAACAGAAACAAGATCTGATGCCATGTGTAAGGAAGAAGAACAGCACATGTTCTAAGAAAGAGAAACTCACCAAAGATAGAGCAGAAAATCAAAAGAAAGAAGAGCAAGGAAAGAGGTCAGAGGGAATGGCACAAAACAAAGGGCAAAACAGGACAGAGGAACAAGAGACACCTTTTTTTGGTCCACATGGACAGAGGTCTCAAAGACCCACGAAACCTTGAAAATGTGAGAACCAAGAGTGAGCAACTAGGAAACCGCTCAAGAGTTCTTACCAGCCAGATTTAAATAGTCCACCTATTCTACAAATTGTCCAGAGTTGACACATTTATTCTGCCACAAGACTGTCAGGCTCTGCATCTCACTGCAGAACTTAGTGCATTCTCTTCCAAGAACAGCCCTTCAAACAGCAATGCGGAAATGTCAAAAGCAACTAGAAGCACAGACAAGTTCTCTTTGCCACATTTCAACACAGCAATGTCAGAAACCTTACATTCTGCCCTGTTGATGCTTCTGTGCCCCTGTCAGTTGGCAAGATGGATGAGAAATAAAGGCAGGATCAGTAAATGCACGACTCCAGCAACCCAGACAAGGGGTAACTGAGCAACACTTTGCAACTAAGGTGTGAGGACATAAATTTCCTTTACTCCCTGGTAATCATACTGTAATTGGGAAGACTCCATCTGGCCTCTCAGAATGAAACACAACCAAACCAGCAACGGGGACCCAGCCCACAATGCTGCAGGCAGGCGCAGAGGAAGGCAAGCCCTGCTCCTGCCTTCAGCAGCATCCAAGGCAGGCTTCCACCGAGGAGGCTCCCTTGATTTACTCCCCGGCTGCAGCTTTACTATTCAAAGGGGTGGAGGCTGTTTCTAAACATTCCAACCCTATTCCATCACCAACTTATCACACCCCACAGACGAAGCGGAAGAGGTAAGCCCTCAAGCCACAGCCTCTTCAAAAACACAAAGCACCCATTTTGGCCTGTGATCGGAGGTGTCCATCTAAGAAGCTGTGGTGAGTCCTGAGCTTACCTTCCTGGCTTCCAAAGGAGGAAAATTGGGCCCTTCTAATATGGAGGAAACCAAGGCAAACAAATGGCAGACACACTGTTTTGCTGGCTACAAAACCTTTAGTTTGAGGGAAGCATCTGAAGCTGTGCACATAGTATCCAGAGTGTGAACAAGATTGCTTTTTGGGACTCCAGAAACCTCCAGCCAGCAGAGCCACTCTGGTCATAATAGCATTTAAAGATCAGAAAGCCTTTATGTGAAACACTCCAAGCAAAAGCAGTGCGCTGCCGTTGTTTCTGTCCTTCTGCAGTCCAACCATTTTGCAGACTGACACTGGTTTGTACATGTATTTTAATTTGTAAGCCAACATGAGCCTCGGTTTTGGAGAAAAGGCAAGGACAGGTAAATAAAGATGATGATGCTGGCAAGGCCCCAAAAGTCTTTTTTCCTCAACTCCTATGAGGGAAACAGCAGATTCCAGTCCCACAAGGCACCTCAAGGAAGCAGCAGCCACAAGGTTTCCAGCGCAAGTTGCACAGGTCCCCAGAAAAAGGAGTCAGCCTCCGTGAAGATGGTGGCGGCGGCAGCGGCAGGGAATCTCCTACAAACTCAAATGAAGGAGGGATTGGCCAAGCGCCCATTGAGAAGCACCAGGGATCTGAATGGCACATATACCTGCCTTTTGCAGCAACTGTGCCGTGTCCATTCCAAAAATGCCACCGTATCTGCTGAATGAGAGCATTAACAATCGGAATAGGAGCAGGGAAGAGAAGAGAGGGTCTTAACAAAAGCTGAAAGAGCCTCTTTGTCTCCCTCTGGTCAATGCCAGCCTTTTGAATGGCTGCACAGAGCCGAAAGGGAATGGGGGAAGGGAGGCCAACGGGGCTGGCTCTCCAGGGGACATCTCCTCCACGGCCGAGCGGCAAGCCAGCAAAGGGCTCTAGCGCCTCCCAAACAGCCAGAAACACGGGCATTGTCTCTCCACACACTCCTCCTGAAAGAAAGAAAGAAAGAAAGAAAGAAAGAAAGAAAGAAAGACTGGGCTCAGCCTGGAACTGGCCACCGGGCAAAAGGGAAGGAAAGCAGCTGTCAGGAGACGCAGAGGCCTGGCTGAGGGATCTTCTCTTCATTCCTGTCTTCCTGGACTGGAGAGATCAATGCTGTCCAGAGGCAAAGGGCAGCATAGACGCTGCCTATCCCTGGCCAAATGCATCACCAGCCAAAGGTAGCCGCCAAGTGTCATCACATGAAATCCAACAGATTTTTCCAACACAAAGGAGCAGCTAAGGTAAGAGGTGTCAAAGGTGAAGCTGAAGGTCTGGCTGCTTCCTCCATCTGGTCTGATGCCCTTTAAAACCCACAATTAGCTGCCTGGGTGCATTCGCCATCTCTGCTCCACGGTGCCCAAAGTGAAAGGAGACCAAGGTGAGCAGGCACAGCTTCTCATGACTTTCCCTCATTCCCACTCACCACTAAGTGAGGATGGCGCAAATTCAGTAATGAGCCGGCTGTTGCCCCAGCTCTCCAAGTGAAAGCACAACAAGGCAAAACGTGTTAGCAAGTGTGCTGGTACTCAGCTCATGCCAGGACACACAGCAATTTCAGCAGCGGTCCCCAGAATCTGTCGGAGGATACAGTACTATGGGAAACATTTCACAAGTTCTTCTGGAGTATTAATTCAAATGCAGGACAGAGCTCTGGGAAGAGACAGGAGCAGAGCATGAAAGAACAACCAGAGGACCTGCAAACGTCAAGTGGACTACGCGGGACTACCCTTGGCTGACAAATGACAGACATGAATGCCTTGCCAACCCCATTTGGATTGTGCTGTACGGACCCCATGGCACACAGAAGGCCCAACCTCCTTCCCATCAGCCCTTTATAGAGAGTTCCTTTTCTTGTTCTGCAAACTGTGCTCAGGTCCTTTATTTTGCCATTTCCTGTATGCTTCCGCAGAGAAGCAAGTGAAAGATTTGAAAAGGCTTTTTCAGCGCCTAGTGAAAAAGAAGAAAAGAAGCACACCTTCAAGCGGGGAGCAAGAGGGCAAACTGCCCTCCCTGGGCACCCAGTGCCATGTCTGACCAGAGGCTGGTGCTCTCCCTCTTACCATTTCAGTGGCTTCCCCAACACCAAGGCTGCAGGCCAGACTGACAAGAAGCCATAAAAAGACACTGCGGGGAGCAAGGCAGTAAACGCAGGACTCTGAGAGGAACAACGGACATTCAGGACTCTTGAGGCAAGGAAAGCATGACCTTCTCCAGGGCAGCTCCATTTCTCTCCAACACTAAAGAGAAAGACTAACTTAGGTGGAAGTGACCATGTTCTCCTGGAGTTTGTTATACAGTGGAAAGGAGAAGCCAGGCAGAGTCAGACACGCATCCGAGACTTTAGGAGAGCGGATTTCAGTAAACTTAGAGAAATATTGAGGGTCAGAAATACTAAAAGATAAAGGAGTTCAGGACGGATGGGACTTTCTCAAAAGGGAGATACTGAAGGCACAATTTCAAACAGTTCCAGTGAAAAAGAAAAAACGAGAGATGTCTCAAAAAACCAGGATGGATGACTAAGGAACTTTCAACCGAGATGAGTTTGAAACGGAAGATGTCTAAGAAATGGAAAAGGGGGGAAATCACCAAAGAGGAATTCAAAGAAATAGCAGGCATTTGTAGGGTAAAGTCAGAAAAGCTAAAGCGCAGAATGAACTCAGTCTTGCTAGAGAGGTTAAAGACAACAACAAGGGCTTTTTTGGATATGTCCGCAGCAAAAGGAAGGAGAAGGAAACGGTAGGTTCACTGAATGGAGAAGATGGCAAAATGCTAACAGAAGACAGAGAAAAGGCAGAATTCCTGAAGACCTTCTTTGCCTCCGTCTTCTCAGAAAAGGAAAAGGGGCTCAACCTGAGGATAATGGAGCAGAGGACAGAATAAGTAAAGAGATAGTAGAGGAACACCTTATTAATCTCAATGAATGTAAGTCTCCGGGACCAGATGAACTCCATCCAAGGGTATTAAAAGAACTGGCAAATGTCATATCGGAGCCATTGGCCATAATAGTCTTTGAGGACTCCTGGAGAAGAGGAGAAGTCCCAGCAGAATGGAGGAGGGCAAACGTTGTCCCCATCTTCAAAAAGGGGAAGAAAGAGGATCCCAAC